>NW_024543352.1:0-265742 GCF_018167655.1 Microtus oregoni
AAACCCGAGCACTGTGCACCCAGCACCCTAAGCACTGAGCACCGAGCACCCTGAGTACTGAGCACCCAGCACCCTGAGTACTGAGCACCCAGCACCCTGAGCACTGAGCACCCAGCACCCTGAGCACTGAGCACCCAGCACCCTGCGTACTGAGCACCCAGCACCCTGAGTACTGAACACCCAGCACCCCGAGCACTGAGCACCCAGCACCCTGAGCACTGAGCACCGAGCACCCAGAGTACTGAGCACCCAGCACCCTGAGTACTGAGCACCCAGCACCCTGAGCACTGAGCACCCAGCACCCTGAGCACTGAGCACCCAGCACCCTGAGTACTGAGCACCCAGCACACTGAGTACTGAACAACCAGCACCCTGAGCACTGAGCACTGAGCACCCAGCACCCTGAGCACTGAGCACTGAGCACCCAGCACCCTGAGCACTGAGCACCCAGCACCCCGAGCACTGAGCACCCATCACCCTGAGCATCCAGCACCCTGAGCAATGAGCACCATGAGCACTGAGCACTGAGCACCCAGCACCCTGAGTACTGAGCACCCAACACTCTGATCACTGAGCACCCAGCACGCTGAGTACTGAGCACTGAGCACCCAGCACTCTGAGTACTGAGCACCCAGCACCCCGAGCACTGAGCACCCAGCACCCTGAGCACTGAGCACCCAGCACTCTGAGTACTGAGCACCCAACACTCTGATCACTGAGCACCCAGCACCCCGAGCACTGAGAACCCAGCACCCTGTTTACTGAGCACTGAGTACCCAGCACGCCGAGCACTGAGCACCCAGCACCCTGAGCACTGAGCACCCTGAGTACTGAGCACCCAGCACCCTGAGCACTGAGCACACAGCACCCCGAGCACTGAGCCCCCAGCCCCCAGAGCACTGAGCACTGAGCACCCTGAGTACTGAGCACGGAGCACCCTGAGCACTGAGCACCAATCACGCTGAGTACTGAGCACTGAGCACCCTGAGCACTGAGCACCCAGCACCCTGAGTACTGAGCACCGAGCACCCTGAGTACTGAGCACCCAGCACTCTGAGCACTGAGCACCCAGCACCCCGAGCACTGAGCACCCAGCACCCCGAGCACTGAGCACCCAGCACCCCGAGCACTGAGCACCCAGCTCCCCGAGCACTGAGCCTGAGCACCCTGAGTACTGAGCACCGAGCACCCTGAGTACTGAGCACCGAGCACCCTGAGTACTGAGCACCCAGCATCCCGAGCACTGAGCACCGAGCACCCTGAGTACTGAGCACCCAGCACCCTGAGCACTGAGCACCCAGCACAACGAGTACTGAGCACCCAGCACCCTGATTACTGAGCACCCAGCACCCCGAGCACTGAGCACCGAGCACCCCGAGCACTGAGCACCCAGCACCCTGAGTACTGAGCACTGAGCACCCAGCACCCCGAGCACTGAGCACCCAGCACCCTGTGTACTAAGCACCCAGCACCCTGAGTACTGAGCACCCAGCACCCTGAGTACTGAGCACCCAGCACCCTGAGTACTGAGCACCCAGCACCCTGAGTACTGAGCACTGAGCACCCAGCACCCCGAGCACTGAGCACCCAGCACCCAGAGCACTGAGCACTGAGCCACCTGAGTACTGAGCACGGAGCACCCTGAGCACTGAGCACCCAGCACCCTGAGTACTGAGCACTGAGCACCCTGAGAACTGAGCACCCAGCACCCTGAGTACTGAGCACCGAGCACCCTGAGTACTGAGGCACCCAGCACTCTGAGCACTGAGCACCCAGCACCCCGAGCACTGAGCACCCAGCACCCCGAGCACTGAGCACCAAGCACCCCGAGCACTGAGCACCCAGCACCCCGAGCACTGAGCACCCAGCACCCTGGGTACTGAGCACCGAGCACGGCGATCACTGAGCACACAGCACCCTGAGCACTTAGCACCCAGCACCCCGAGCACTGAGCACCCAGCACCCTGAGCACTGAGCACCCAGCACCCCGAGTACTGAGCACCGAGCACCCCGAGAACTGAGCACCCAGCACCCCGAGCACTGAGCACTGAGCACCCTGAGCACTGAGCACCCAGCAACCTGAGGACTGAGCACCCAGCACCCCGGGCACTGAGCACACAGCACCCTGAGCACTGAGCACCCTGAGTACTGAGCACCCAGCACCCTGAGCACTGAGCACCGAGCACCCTGAGCACTGAGCACCCAGCACCCTGAGCACTGAGCACCCAGCACCCCGAGCAGTGAGCTCCCAGCACCCTGAGCACTGAGCACTGAGCACCCTGAGTACTGAGCACACAGCACCCTGAGTACTGAGCACCCAGCACCCTGAGTACTGAGCACCCAGCACCCTGAGCAATGAGCACCCTGAGTACTGAGCACCCAGCACCCTGAGCACTGAGCACCGAGCACCCCGAGTTCTGAGCACCCAGCACCCGGAGTACTGAGCACCCAGCACCCTGAGTACTAAGCACCAAGCACCCTGAGTACTGAGCACCCCGAGCACTGAGCACCCAGCACCCTGAGCACTGAGGACCCAGCACCCTGAGTACTGAGCACCCAGCACCCTGAGCACTGAGCACCCAGCACCCTGAGTACTGAGCACCCAGCACCCTGAGCACTGAGCACCCAGCACCCTGAGTACTGAGTATCCAGCACCCCGAGCACTGAGCACCCAGCACCCTGAGTACTGAGCACTGAGCACCCATCACCCCGAGCACTGAGAACCCAGCACCCTGTTTACTGAGCACTGAGTACCCAGCACGCCGAGCACTGAGCACCCAGCACCCTGAGCACTGAGCACCCTGAGTACTGAGCACCCAGCACCCTGAGCACTGAGCACCCAGCACCCCGAGCACTGAGCACCCAGCCCCCAGAGCACTGAGCACTGAGCACCCTGAGTACTGAGCACGGAGCACCCTGAGCACTGCGCACCCAGCATGCTGAGTACTGAGCACTGAGCACCCTGAGCACTGAGCACCCAGCACCCTGAGTACTGAGCACCGAGCACCCTGAGTACTGAGCACCCAGCACTCTGAGCACTGAGCACCCAGCACCCCGAGCACTGAGCACCCAGCAGCCCGAGCACTGAGCACCCAGCACCCCGAGCACTGAGCACCCAGCACCCCGAGCACTGAGCTTGAGCACCCTGAGTACTGAGCACTGAGCACCCTGAGTACTGAGCACGGAGCACCCTGAGTACTGAGCACCCAGCACCCCGAGCACTGAGCACCGAGCACCCTGAGAACTGAGCACCCAGCACCCTGAGCACTGAGCACCCAGCACAACGAGTACTGAGCACTGAGCACCCAGCACCCCGAGTACTGAGCACCCAGCACCCTGAGCACTGAGCACCCAGCACCCGAGTACTGAGCACCCAGCACCCTGAGTACTGAGCACCCAGCTCCCTGAGTACTGAGCACCCAGCACCCCGAGTACTGAGCACCCAGCACCCTGAGTACTGAGCACCCAGCACCCTGAGCACTGAGCACCAGCACCCTGAGCACTGAGGACCCAGCACCCTGAGCACTGAGCACCCAGCACCCTGAGTACTGAGCACCGAGCACCCTGAGTACTGAGCACCCAGCACCCTGAGTACTGAGCACCCAGCACACTGAGTACTGAGCACCCAGCACACTGAGTACTGAACAACCAGCACCCTGAGCACTGAGCACTGAGCACCCAGCACCCTGAGCACTGAGCACTGAGCACCCAGCACCCTGAGCACTGAGCACCCAGCACCCCGAGCACTGAGCACCCATCACCCTGAGCATCCAGCACCCTGAGCAATGAGCACCATGAGCACTGAGCACTGAGCACCCAGCACCCTGAGTACTGAGCACCCAACACTCTGATCACTGAGCACCCAGCACGCTGAGTACTGAGCACTGAGCACCCAGCACTCTGAGTACTGAGCACCCAGCACCCCGAGCACTGAGCACCCAGCACCCTGAGCACTGAGCACCCAGCACTCTGAGTACTGAGCACCCAACACTCTGATCACTGAGCACCCAGCACCCCGAGCACTGAGAACCCAGCACCCTGTTTACTGAGCACTGAGTACCCAGCACGCCGAGCACTGAGCACCCAGCACCCTGAGCACTGAGCACCCTGAGTACTGAGCACCCAGCACCCTGAGCACTGAGCACACAGCACCCCGAGCACTGAGCCCCCAGCCCCCAGAGCACTGAGCACTGAGCACCCTGAGTACTGAGCACGGAGCACCCTGAGCACTGAGCACCAATCACGCTGAGTACTGAGCACTGAGCACCCTGAGCACTGAGCACCCAGCACCCTGAGTACTGAGCACCGAGCACCCTGAGTACTGAGCACCCAGCACTCTGAGCACTGAGCACCCAGCACCCCGAGCACTGAGCACCCAGCACCCCGAGCACTGAGCACCCAGCACCCCGAGCACTGAGCACCCAGCTCCCCGAGCACTGAGCCTGAGCACCCTGAGTACTGAGCACCGAGCACCCTGAGTACTGAGCACCGAGCACCCTGAGTACTGAGCACCCAGCACCCCGAGCACTGAGCACCGAGCACCCTGAGTACTGAGCACCCAGCACCCTGAGCACTGAGCACCCAGCACAACGAGTACTGAGCACCCAGCACCCTGATTACTGAGCACCCAGCACCCCGAGCACTGAGCACCGAGCACCCCGAGCACTGAGCACCCAGCACCCTGAGTACTGAGCACTGAGCACCCAGCACCCCGAGCACTGAGCACCCAGCACCCTGTGTACTAAGCACCCAGCACCCTGAGTACTGAGCACCCAGCACCCTGAGTACTGAGCACCCAGCACCCTGAGTACTGAGCACCCAGCACCCTGAGTACTGAGCACTGAGCACCCAGCACCCCGAGCACTGAGCACCCAGCACCCAGAGCACTGAGCACTGAGCCCCCTGAGTACTGAGCACGGAGCACCCTGAGCACTGAGCACCCAGCACCCTGAGTACTGAGCATTGAGCACCCTGAGCACTGAGCACCCAGCACCCTGAGTACTGAGCACCGAGCACCCTGAGTACTGAGCACCCAGCACTCTGAGCACTGAGCACCCAGCACCCCGAGCACTGAGCACCCAGCACCCCGAGCACTGAGCACCAAGCACCCCGAGCACTGAGCACCCAGCACCCCGAGCACTGAGCACCCAGCACCCTGGGTACTGAGCACCGAGCACGGCGATCACTGAGCACCCAGCACCCTGAGCACTTAGCACCCAGCACCCCGAGCACTGAGCACCCAGCACCCTGAGCACTGAGCACCCAGCACCCCGAGTACTGAGCACCGAGCACCCCGAGAACTGAGCACCCAGCACCCCGAGCACTGAGCACTGAGCACCCTGAGCACTGAGCACCCAGCAACCTGAGGACTGAGCACCCAGCACCCCGGGCACTGAGCACACAGCACCCTGAGCACTGAGCACCCTGAGTACTGAGCACCCAACACCCTGAGCACTGAGCACCGAGCACCCTGAGCACTGAGCACCCAGCACCCTGAGCACTGAGCACCCAGCACCCCGAGCAGTGAGCTCCCAGCACCCTGAGCACTGAGCACTGAGCACCCTGAGTACTGAGCACACAGCACCCTGAGTACTGAGCACCCAGCACCCTGAGTACTGAGCACCCAGCACCCTGAGCAATGAGCACCCTGAGTACTGAGCACACAGCACCCTGAGCACTGAGCACCGAGCACCCCGAGTTCTGAGCACCCAGCACCCGGAGTACTGAGCACCCAGCACCCTGAGTACTAAGCACCAAGCACCCTGAGTACTGAGCACCCCGAGCACTGAGCACCCAGCACCCTGAGCACTGAGGACCCAGCACCCTGAGTACTGAGCACCCAGCACCCTGAGCACTGAGCACCCAGCACCCTGAGTACTGAGCACCCAGCACCCTGAGCACTGAGCACCCAGCACCCTGAGTACTGAGTATCCAGCACCCCGAGCACTGAGCACCCAGCACCCTGAGTACTGAGCACTGAGCACCCATCACCCCGAGCACTGAGAACCCAGCACCCTGTTTACTGAGCACTGAGTACCCAGCACGCCGAGCACTGAGCACCCAGCACCCTGAGCACTGAGCACCCTGAGTACTGAGCACCCAGCACCCTGAGCACTGAGCACCCAGCACCCCGAGCACTGAGCACCCAGCCCCCAGAGCACTGAGCACTGAGCACCCTGAGTACTGAGCACGGAGCACCCTGAGCACTGCGCACCCAGCATGCTGAGTACTGAGCACTGAGCACCCTGAGCACTGAGCACCCAGCACCCTGAGTACTGAGCACCGAGCACCCTGAGTACTGAGCACCCAGCACTCTGAGCACTGAGCACCCAGCACCCCGAGCACTGAGCACCCAGCAGCCCGAGCACTGAGCACCCAGCACCCCGAGCACTGAGCACCCAGCACCCCGAGCACTGAGCTTGAGCACCCTGAGTACTGAGCACTGAGCACCCTGAGTACTGAGCACGGAGCACCCTGAGTACTGAGCACCCAGCACCCCGAGCACTGAGCACCGAGCACCCTGAGAACTGAGCACCCAGCACCCTGAGCACTGAGCACCCAGCACAACGAGTACTGAGCACTGAGCACCCAGCACCCCGAGTACTGAGCACCCAGCACCCTGAGCACTGAGCACCCAGCACCCGAGTACTGAGCACCCAGCACCCTGAGTACTGAGCACCCAGCTCCCTGAGTACTGAGCACCCAGCACCCCGAGTACTGAGCACCCAGCACCCTGAGTACTGAGCACCCAGCACCCTGAGCACTGAGCACCCAGCACCCTGAGCACTGAGGACCCAGCACCCTGAGCACTGAGCACCCAGCACCCTGAGTACTGAGCACCGAGCACCCTGAGTACTGAGCACCCAGCACCCTGAGTACTGAGCACCCAGCACACTGAGTACTGAGCACCCAGCACCCTGAGCACTGATCACCCAGCACCCTGAGTACTGAGCACCGAGTACCCTGAGTACTGAGCACCCAGCACCCCGAGCACTGAACACCCAGCACCCTGACTACAGAGCACTGAGCACCCAGCACCCCGAGCACTGAGCACCCAGCACCCTGTGTACTGAGCACTGAGTACCCAGTACCCCGAGCACTGAGACCCAGCTCCCGGAGCACTGAGCACCCAGCACCCCGAATACTGAGCACCCAGCACCCCGAGCACTGAGCACCCAGCACCCTGAGCACTGAGCACACAGCACCCTGAGTACTGAGCACCCAGCACCCCGAGTACTGAGCACCCAGAACCCCAAGCACTGTGCACCCAGCACCCTAAGCACTGAGCACCGAGCACCCTGAGTACTGAGCACCCAGCACCCTGAGTACTGAGCACCCAGCACCCTGAGCACTGAGCACCCAGCACCCTGAGCACTGAGCACCCAGCACCCTGCGTACTGAACACCCAGCACCCTGAGCACTGAGCACCCAGCACCCTGAGCACTGAGCACTGAGCACCCAGCACCCTGAGCACTGAGCACCCAGCACCCCGAGCACTGAGCACCCATCACCCTGAGCATCCAGCACCCTGAGCAATGAGCACCATGAGCACTGAGCACCCAGCACCCTGAGTACTGAGCACCCAACACTCTGATCACTGAGCACCCAGCACGCTGAGTACTGAGCACTGAGCACCCAGCACTCTGAGTACTGAGCACCCAGCACCCCGAGCACTGAGCACCCAGCACCCTGAGCACTGAGCACCCAGCACCCTGAGCACTGAGCACCCAGCACCCTGAGTACTGAGCACCCAGCACCCCAAGCACTGAGCACCCAGCACCCTGAGTACTGAGCACCGAGCACCCTGAGCACTGAGCACCAAGCACCCCAAGCACTGAGCACCCAGCACCCTGAGTACTGAGCACCGAGCACCCCGAGCACTGAGCACCCAGCACCCTGAGTACTGAGCACCGAGCACCCCGAGCACTGAGCACCCAGCACCCTGAGTACTGAGCACCCAGCACCCGAGCACTTAGCACCCAGCACCCTGAGTACTGAGCACCCAGCACCCTGAGTACTGAGCACCCAGCACCCTGATGACTGAGCACCGAGCACCCTGAGCACTGAGCAAACAGCACCCTGAGTACTGAGCACCGAGCACCCTGAGCACTGAGCACCCAGCACCCTTTGTACTGAGCACTGAGCACCCCGAGCACTGAGCACTGAGCACCCTGAGTACTGAGCACCCAGCACCCCGAGCACTGAGCACACAGCACCCTGAGTACTGAGCACCCAGCACCCCGAGCACTGAGCACCGAGCACCCTGAGTACTGAGCACCCAGCACCCTGAGTACTGAGCACCCAGCACCTTGAGTACTGAGCACCCAGCACCCTGAGTACTGAGCACCCAGCGTACTGAGCACCGAGCACCCCAAGCACTGAGCACCCAGCACCCTGAGTACTGAGCACCCAGCACCCTGAGAACTGAGCACCTAGCACCCTGAGTACTGAGCACCGAGCACCCTGAGTACTGAGCACCCAGCACCCTGAGTACTGAGCACCCAGCACCCTGAGTACTGAGCACCCAGCATACTGAGCACCGAGCACCCAGCACCCTGAGTACTGAGCACCCAGCACCCTGAGCACTGAGCACCCAGCACCCTGAGTACTGAGCACTGAGCACCCCGAGTACTGAGCACCGAGCTCCCCGAGCACTGAGCACCCAGCACCCCGAGCACCGAGCACCCTGAGTACTGAGCACCCAGCACCCTGAGCACTGAGCACCCAGGACCCTGAGCACTGAGCACCCAGCACCCTGAGCACTGAGCACCCAGCACCCTGAGTACTGAGCACCGAGCACCCCGAGCACTGAGCACCCAGCACCCTGAGCACTGAGCACCCTTAGTACTGAGCACTGAGCACCCTGAGTACTGAGCACTGAGCACCCTGAGTACTGAGCACCCAGCACCCTGAGTACGGAGCACCCAGCACCCTGAGCAATGATCACCCTGAGTACTGAGCACCCAGCACCTTGCCAACTGAGCACCGAGCACCCCGAGCACTGAGCACCCAGCACCCGGAGTACTGAGCACCCAGCACCCTGAGTACTAAGCACCGAGCACCCTGAGTACTGAGCACCCAGCACCCTGAGCACTGAGCACACAGCACCCTGAGTACTGAGCACCGAGCACCCCGAGAACTGAGCACCCAGCACCCCGAGCACTGAGCACCCAGCACCCCGAGCACTGAGCACCCAGCACCCTGAGTACTGAGCACCCAGCACTCTGAGTAATGAGCACCCAGCACTCCGAGCACTGAGCACCCAGCACCCTGAGCACTGAGCACCCAGCACCCTGAGCACTGAGCACCCAGCACCCCAAGCACTGAGCACCCAGCACACTGAGTACTGAGCACTGAGCACCCAGCACCCCGAGCACTGAGCACCCAGCACCCTGAGCACTGAGCCCCCAGCACCCGAGTACTGAGCACCCAGCACCCTGAGTACTGAGCACCCAGCTCCCTGAGTACAGAGCACCCAGCACCCCGAGTAATGAGCACCCAGCACCCTGATTACTGAGCACCCAGCACCCTGAGCACTGAGCACCCAGCACCCCGAGCACTGAGGACCCAGCACCCTGAATACTGAGCACCCAGCACCCCGAGCACTGAGCACCCAGCACCCCGAGCACTGTGCACCCAGCACCCCGAGAATGAGCACACAGCACCCTGAGTACTGAGCACCGAGCACCCTGAGCACTGAGCACCCAGCACCCTGAGTACTGAGCACCCAGCACCCTGAGTACTGAGCACCCAGCACCCTGATGACTGAGCACCGAGCACCCTGAGCACTGAGCAAACAGCACCCTGAGTACTGAGCACCGAGCACCCTGAGCACTGAGCACCCAGCACCCTTTGTACTGAGCACCGAGAACCCCGAGCACTGAGCACTGAGCACCCTGAGTACTGAGCACCCAGCACCCTGAGTACTGAGCACCCAGCACCCTGAGTACTGAGCACCCAGCACCCCGAGCACTGAGCACCGAGCACCCTGAGTACTGAGCACCCAGCACCCTGAGTACTGAGCACCCAGCACCCTGAGTACTGAGCACCCAGCACCCTGAGTACTGAGCACCCAGCGTACTGAGCACCGAGCACCCCGAGCACTGAGCACCCAGCACAATGAGTACTGAGCACCCAGCACCCTGAGCACTGAGCACCTAGCACCCTGAGTACTGAGCACCGAGCACCCTGAGTACTGAGCACCCAGCACCCTGAGTAATGAGCACCCAGCACCCTGAGTACTGAGCACCCAGCATACTGAGCTCCGAGCACCCAGCACCCTGATTACTGAGCACCCAGCACCCTGAGCACTGAGAACCCAGCACCCTGAGTACTGAGCACTGAGCACCCCGAGTACTGAGCACCGAGCTCCCCGAGCACTGAGCACCCAGCACCCCGAGCACCGAGCACCCTGAGTACTGAGCACCCAGCACCCTGAGCACTGAGCACCCAGGACCCTGAGCACTGAGCACCCAGCACCCTGAGCACTGAGCACCCAGCACCCTGTGTACTGAGCACCCAGCACCCTGAGTACTGAGCACTGAGCACCCCGAGTACTGAGCACCGAGCTCCCCGAGCACTGAGCACCCAGCACCCCGAGCACTGAGCACCCAGCACCCCGAGCACTGAGCACCCAGCACCCCGAGCACTGAGCACCCAGCACCCTGAGTACTGAGCACCCAGCACTCTGAGTAAAGAGCACCCAGCACTCCGAGAACTGAGCACCCAGCACCCTGAGCACTGAGCACCCAGCACCCTGAGCACTGAGCACCCAGCACCCCAAGCACTGAGCACCCAGCACACTGAGTACTGAGCACTGAGCACCCAGCACCCCGAGCACTGAGCACCCAGCACCCTGAGTACTGAGCACTGAGCACCCAGCACCCTGAGCACTGAGCACCCAGCACCCTGAGCACTGAGCACCCAGCACCCGAGTACTGAGCACCCAGCACCCTGAGCACTGAGCACTGAGCACCCTGAGTACTGAGCACGGAGCACCCTGAGCACTGCGCACCCAGCATGCTGAGTACTGAGCACTGAGCACCCTGAGCACTGAGCACCCAGCACCCTGAGTACTGAGCACCGAGCACCCTGAGTACTGAGCACCCAGCACTCTGAGCACTGAGCACCCAGCACCCCGAGCACTGAGCACCCAGCAGCCCGAGCACTGAGCACCCAGCACCCCGAGCACTGAGCACCCAGCACCCCGAGCACTGAGCTTGAGCACCCTGAGTACTGAGCACTGAGCACCCTGAGTACTGGGCACGGAGCACCCTGAGTACTGAGCACCCAGCACCCCGAGCACTGAGCACCGAGCACCCTGAGAACTGAGCACCCAGCACCCTGAGCACTGAGCACCCAGCACAACGAGTACTGAGCACTGAGCACCCAGCACCCCGAGTACTGAGCACCCAGCACCCTGAGCACTGAGCACCCAGCACCCGAGTACTGAGCACCCAGCACCCTGAGTACTGAGCACCCAGCTCCCTGAGTACTGAGCACCCAGCACCCCGAGTACTGAGCACCCAGCACCCTGAGTACTGAGCACCCAGCACCCTGAGCACTGAGCACCCAGCACCCTGAGCACTGAGGACCCAGCACCCTGAGCACTGAGCACCCAGCACCCTGAGTACTGAGCACCGAGCACCCTGAGTACTGAGCACCCAGCACCCTGAGTACTGAGCACCCAGCACACTGAGTACTGAGCACCCAGCACCCTGAGCACTGATCACCCAGCACCCTGAGTACTGAGCACCGAGTACCCTGAGTACTGAGCACCCAGCACCCCGAGCACTGAACACCCAGCACCCTGACTACAGAGCACTGAGCACCCAGCACCCCGAGCACTGAGCACCCAGCACCCTGTGTACTGAGCACTGAGTACCCAGTACCCCGAGCACTGAGACCCAGCTCCTGGAGCACTGAGCACCCAGCACCCCGAATACTGAGCACCCAGCACCCCGAGCACTGAGCACCCAGCACCCTGAGCACTGAGCACCCAGCACCCTGAGTACTGAGCACCCAGCACCCCGAGTACTGAGCACCCAGAACCCCGAGCACTGTGCACCCAGCACCCTAAGCACTGAGCACCGAGCACCCTGAGTACTGAGCACCCAGCACCCTGAGTACTGAGCACCCAGCACCCTGAGCACTGAGCACCCAGCACCCTGAGCACTGAGCACCCAGCACCCTGCGTACTGAACACCCAGCACCCTGAGCACTGAGCACCCAGCACCCTGAGCACTGAGCACTGAGCACCCAGCACCCTGAGCACTGAGCACCCAGCACCCCGAGCACTGAGCACCCATCACCCTGAGCATCCAGCACCCTGAGCAATGAGCACCATGAGCACTGAGCACTGAGCACCCAGCACCCTGAGTACTGAGCACCCAACACTCTGATCACTGAGCACCCAGCACGCTGAGTACTGAGCACTGAGCACCCAGCACTCTGAGTACTGAGCACCCAGCACCCCGAGCACTGAGCACCCAGCACCCTGAGCACTGAGCACCCAGCACCCTGAGCACTGAGCACCCAGCACCCTGAGTACTGAGCACCCAGCACCCCAAGCACTGAGCACCCAGCACCCTGAGTACTGAGCACCGAGCACCCTGAGCACTGAGCACCAAGCACCCCAAGCACTGAGCACCCAGCACCCTGAGTACTGAGCACCGAGCACCCCGAGCACTGAGCACCCAGCACCCTGAGTACTGAGCACCGAGCACCCCGAGCACTGAGCACCCAGCACCCTGAGTACTGAGCACCCAGCACCCCGAGCACTTAGCACCCAGCACCCTGAGTACTGAGCACCCAGCACCCTGAGTACTGAGCACCCAGCACCCTGATGACTGAGCACCGAGCACCCTGAGCACTGAGCAAACAGCACCCTGAGTACTGAGCACCGAGCACCCTGAGCACTGAGCACCCAGCACCCTTTGTACTGAGCACCGAGCACCCCGAGCACTGAGCACTGAGCACCCTGAGTACTGAGCACCCAGCACCCCGAGCACTGAGCACACAGCACCCTGAGTACTGAGCACCCAGCACCCCGAGCACTGAGCACCGAGCACCCTGAGTACTGAGCACCCAGCACCCTGAGTACTGAGCACCCAGCACCTTGAGTACTGAGCACCCAGCACCCTGAGTACTGAGCACCCAGCGTACTGAGCACCGAGCACCCCAAGCACTGAGCACCCATCACCCTGAGTACTGAGCACCCAGCACCCTGAGAACTGAGCACCTAGCACCCTGAGTACTGAGCACCGAGCACCCTGAGTACTGAGCACCCAGCACCCTGAGTACTGAGCACCCAGCACCCTGAGTACTGAGCACCCAGCATACTGAGCACCGAGCACCCAGCACCCTGAGTACTGAGCACCCAGCACCCTGAGCACTGAGCACCCAGCACCCTGAGTACTGAGCACTGAGCACCCCGAGTACTGAGCACCGAGCTCCCCGAGCACTGAGCACCCAGCACCCCGAGCACCGAGCACCCTGAGTACTGAGCACCCAGCACCCTGAGCACTGAGCACCCAGGACCCTGAGCACTGAGCACCCAGCACCCTGAGCACTGAGCACCCAGCACCCTGAGTACTGAGCACCGAGCACCCCGAGCACTGAGCACCCAGCACCCTGAGCACTGAGCACCCTTAGTACTGAGCACTGAGCACCCTGAGTACTGAGCACTGAGCACCCTGAGTACTGAGCACCCAGCACCCTGAGTACGGAGCACCCAGCACCCTGAGCAATGATCACCCTGAGTACTGAGCACCCAGCACCTTGACAACTGAGCACCGAGCACCCCGAGCACTGAGCACCCAGCACCCGGAGTACTGAGCACCCAGCACCCTGAGTACTAAGCACCGAGCACCCTGAGTACTGAGCACCCAGCACCCTGAGCACTGACCACACAGCACCCTGAGTACTGAGCACCGAGCACCCCGAGAACTGAGCACCCAGCACCCCGAGCACTGAGCACCCAGCACCCTGAGCACTGAGCACCCAGCACCCTGAGTACTGAGCACCCAGCACTCTGAGTAATGAGCACCCAGCACTCCGAGCACTGAGCACCCAGCACCCTGAGCACTGAGCACCCAGCACCCTGAGCACTGAGCACCCAGCACCCCAAGCACTGAGCACCCAGCACACTGAGTACTGAGCACTGAGCACCCAGCACCCCGAGCACTGAGCACCCAGCACCCTGAGCACTGAGCCCCCAGCACCCGAGTACTGAGCACCCAGCACCCTGAGTACTGAGCACCCAGCTCCCTGAGTACAGAGCACCCAGCACCCCGAGTAATGAGCACCCAGCACCCTGATTACTGAGCACCCAGCACCCTGAGCACTGAGCACCCAGCACCCCGAGCACTGAGGACCCAGCACCCTGAATACTGAGCACCCAGCACCCCGAGCACTGAGCACCCAGCACCCCGAGCACTGTGCACCCAGCACCCCGAGAATGAGCACACAGCACCCTGAGTACTGAGCACCGAGCACCCTGAGCACTGAGCACCCAGCACCCTGAGTACTGAGCACCCAGCACCCCGAGCACTGAGCACCGAGCACCCTGAGTACTGAGCACCCAGCACCCTGAGTACTGAGCACCCAGCACCCTGAGTACTGAGCACCCAGCACCCTGAGTACTGAGCACCCAGCACCCTGAGTACTGAGCACCCAGCACCCTGAGTACTGAGCACCCAGCACCCTGAGTACTGAGCACCCAGCGTACTGAGCACCGAGCACCCCGAGCACTGAGCACCCAGCACCCTGAGTACTGAGCACCCAGCACCCTGAGCACTGAGCACCTAGCACCCTGAGTACTGAGCACCGAGCACCCTGAGTACTGAGCACCCAGCACCCTGAGTAATGAGCACCCAGCACCCTGAGTACTGAGCACCCAGCATACTGAGCTCCGAGCACCCAGCACCCTGAGTACTGAGCACCCAGCACCCTGAGCACTGAGAACCCAGCACCCTGAGTACTGAGCACTGAGCACCCCGAGTACTGAGCACCGAGCTCCCCGAGCACTGAGCACCCAGCACCCCGAGCACCGAGCACCCTGAGTACTGAGCACCCAGCACCCTGAGCACTGAGCACCCAGGACCCTGAGCACTGAGCACCCAGCACCCTGAGCACTGAGCACCCAGCACCCTGTGTACTGAGCACCCAGCACCCTGAGTACTGAGCACTGAGCACCCCGAGTACTGAGCACCGAGCTCCCCGAGCACTGAGCACCCAGCACCCCGAGCACCGAGCACCCTGAGTACTGAGCACCCAGCACCCTGAGCACTGAGCACCCAGGACCCTGAGCACTGAGCACCCAGCACCCTGAGCACTGAGCACCCAGCACCCTGAGTACTGAGCACCGAGCACCCCGAGCACTGAGCACCCAGCACCCTGAGCACTGAGCACCCTTAGTACTGAGCACTGAGCACCCTGAGTACTGAGCACTGAGCACCCTGAGTACTGAGCACCCAGCACCCTGAGTACTGAGCACCCAGCACCTTGACAACTGAGCACCGAGCACCCCGAGCACTGAGCACCCAGCACCCGGAGTACTGAGCAGCCAGCACCCTGAGTACTAAGCACCGAGCACCCTGAGTACTGAGCAACCAGCACCCTGAGCACTGAGCACACAGCACCCTGAGTACTGAGCACCGAGCACCCCGAGAACTGAGCACCCAGCACCCCGAGCACTGCGCACCCAGCACCCCGAGCACTGAGCACCCAGCACCCTGAGTACTGAGCACCCAGCACTCTGAGTAAAGAGCACCCAGCACTCCGAGCACTGAGCACCCAGCACCCTGAGCACTGAGCACCCAGCACCCTGAGCACTGAGCACCCAGCACCCCAAGCACTGAGCACCCAGCACACTGAGTACTGAGCACTGAGCACCCAGCACCCCGAGCACTGAGCACCCAGCACCCTGAGTACTGAGCACTGAGCACCCAGCACCCTGAGCACTGAGCACCCAGCACCCTGAGCACTGAGCACCCAGCACCCGAGTACTGAGCACCCAGCACCCTGAGTACTGAGCACCCAGCTCCCTTAGTACTGAGCACCCAGCACCCCGAGTACTGAGCACCCAGCACCCTGAGTACTGAGCACCCAGCACCCTGAGCACTGAGCACCCAGCACATCGAGCACTGAGGACCCAGCACCCTGAGCACTGAGCACCCAGCACCCTGAGTACTGAGCACCGAGCACCCTGAGTACTGAGCACCCAGCACCCTGAGTACTGAGCACCCAGCACACTGAGTACTGAGCACCCAGCACCCTGAGCACTGATCAACCAGCACCCTGAGTACTGAGCACCGAGTACCCTGAGTACTGAGCACCCAGCACCCCGAGCACTGAACACCCAGCACCCTGAGTACAGAGCACTGAGCACCCAGCACCCCGAGTACTGAGCACCCAGCACCCTGTGTACTGAGCACTGAGTACCCAGTATCCCGAGCACTGAGACCCAGCACCAGGAGCACTGAGCACCCAGCACCCCGAGTACTGAGCACATAGCACCCCGAGCACTGAGCACCCAGCACCCTGAGCACTGAGCACCCAGCACCCTGAGTACTGAGCACCCAGCACCCCGAGTACTGAGCACCCAGCACCCCGAGCACTGTGCACCCAGCACCCTAAGCACTGAGCACCGATCACCCTGAGTACTGAGCACCCAGCACCCTGAGCACTGAGCACCCAGCACCCTGAGTACTGAGCACCCAGCACCCTGAGTACTGAACACCCAGCACCCCGAGCACTGAGCACCCAGCAACCTGAGCACTGAGCACCGAGCACCCTGAGTACTGAGCACCCAGCACCCTGAGTACTGAGCACCCAGCACCCTGAGCACTGAGCACCCAGCACCCTGAGCACTGAGCACCCAGCACCCTGAGTACTGAGCACCCAGCACACTGAGTACTGAACACCCAGCACCCTGAGCACTGAGCACTGAGCACCCAGCACCCTGAGCACTGAGCACTGAGCACCCAGCACCCTGAGCACTGAGCACCCAGCACCCCGAGCACTGAGCACCCATCACCCTGAGCATCCAGCACCCTGAGCAATGAGCACCCTGAGCACTGAGCACTGAGCACCCAGCACCCTGTGTACGGAGCACCCAACACTCTGAGCACTGAGCACCCAGCACGCTGAGTACTGAGCACTGAGCACCCAGCACCCTGAGTACTGAGCACCCAGCACCCCGAGCACTGAGCACCCAGCACCCTGAGCACTGAGCACCCAGCACCCTGAGCACTGAGCACCCAGCACCCTGAGTACTGAGCACCCAGCACCCCAAGCACTGAGCACCCTGCACCCTGAGTACTGAGCACCGAGCACCCTGAGCACTGAGCACCAAGCACCCCGAGCACTGAGCACCCAGCACCCTGAGTACTGAGCACCGAGCACCCCGAGCACTGAGCACCCAGCACCCTGAGTACTGAGCACCGAGCACCCCGAGCACTGAGCACCCAGCACCCTGAGTACTGAGCACCCAGCACCCCGAGCACTTAGCACCCAGCACCCTGAGTACTGAGCACCCAGCACCCTGAGCACTGAGCACCCAGCACCCCGAGCACTGCGCACCCAGCATTCTGAGTACTGAGAACCGAGCACCCCGAGCACTGAGCACCCAGCACCCTGAGCACTGAGCACCCTGAGTACTGAGCACCCAGCACCCTGAGTACTGAGCACCCAGCACCCCGAGCACTGAGCATGGAGCACCCCGAGTACTGAGCACCCAGCACCCTGAGCACTGAGCACCGAGCACCCCGAGCACTGAGCACCCAGCACCATGAATACTGAGCACCCAGCACCCCGAGCACTGAGCACCCAGCACCCCGAGAATGAGCACACAGCACCCTGAGTACTGAGCACCGAGCACCCTGAGCACTGAGCACCCAGCACCATGAGTACTGAGCACCCAGCACCCTGAGTACTGAGCACCCAGCACCCTGAGTACTGAGCACCGAGCACCCTGAGCACTGAGCAAACAGCACCCTGAGTACTGAGCACCGAGCACCCTGAGCACTGAGCACCCAGCACCCTTTGTACTGAGTACCGAGCACCCCGAGCACTGAGCACTGAGCACCCTGAGTACTGAGCACCCAGCATCCCGAGCACTGAGCACCCAGCACCCTGAGTACTGAGCACCCAGCACCCTGAGCACTGAGCACCCTGCACCCCGAGCACTGAGCTCCCTGAGTACTGAGCGCCATGCACCCTGAGTACTGAGCACCCAGCACCCTGAGGACTGAGCACTGAGCACCCAGAGAACTGAGCACCCAGCACCCCGAGGACTGAGCACCCAGCACCCTGAGCACTGAGCACTGAGCACCCAGCACCCTGTGCACTGAGCACTGAGCAACCAGCACACTGAGCACTGAGCACCCAGCACCCTGAGCACTGAGCACCCTGAGTACTGAGCACCCAGCACCCTGAGTACTGAGCACCGAGCACCCCGAGCACTGAGCACCCAGCGCCCTGAGCACTGAGCACCCAGCACCCCGAGCACTGAGCACCCAGCACCCTGAGCACTGAGCACCCAGCACCCCTAGTACTGAGCACCGAGCACCCCGAGAACTGAGCACCCAGCACCCCGAGCACTGAGCACTGAGCACCCTGAGCACTGAGCACCCAGCACCCCGAGTACTGAGCACTGAGCACCCTGAGTACTGAGCACCCAGCACCCTGAGCACTGAGCACCCAGCACCTTGAGTACTGGGCACCGACCACCCCGAGCACTGAGCACTCAGCACCCTGAGTACTGAGCACAAAGCTCCCCGAGCACTGAGCACCCTGAGTACTGAGCACCCAGCACCCTGAGTACTGAGCACCCAGCACCCTGAGCACTGAGCACCCAGCACCCTGAGTACTGAGCACCCAGCACCCCGAGCACTGAGCACCCAGCACCCCGAGCACTGAGCACCCAGCACCCTGAGTACTGAGCACCCAGCACCCCGAGATTGAGCACCCAGCACCATGAGTACTGAGCACCGAGCACCCTGAGCACTGAGCACCCAGCACCCTGAGTACTGAGCACCAAGCACCCTGAGTACTGAGCACCCAGCACCCTGAGTACTGAGCACCCAGCAACCTGAGCACACAGCACCCTGAGTACTGAGCACCCAGCACTCCGAGCACTGAGCACCCAGCACCCCGAGCACTGAGCACCCAGCAACCCGAGCACTGAGCACTGAGCACCCTGAGCACTGAGCACCCAGCACCCCGAGTACTGAGCACTGAGCACCCTGAGTACTGAGCACCCAGCACCCTGAGCACTGAGCACCCAGCACCCTGAGTACTGAGCACCGAGCACCCTGAGTACTGAGCACCCAGCACCCTGAGCACTGAGCACCCAGCACCCTGAGTACTGAGCACCCAGCACCCTGAGCACTGAGCACCCAGCACACTGAGTACTGAACACCCAGCACCCTGAGCACTGAGCACTGAGCACCCAGCACCCTGAGCACTGAGCACCCAGCACCCCGAGCACTGAGCACCCATCACCCTGAGCATCCAGCACCCTGAGCAATGAGCACCCTGAGCACTGAGCACTGAGCACCCAGCACCCTGAGCACTGAGCACCCAGCACCCTGAGTACTGAGCACCGAGCACCCCGAGCACTGAGCACCCAGCACCCTGAGCACTGAGCACCCTTAGTACTGAGCACTGAGCACCCTGAGTACTGAGCACTGAGCACCCTGAGTACTGAGCACCCAGCACCCTGAGTACGGAGCACCCAGCACCCTGAGCAATGATCACCCTGAGTACTGAGCACCCAGCACCTTGACAACTGAGCACCGAGCACCCCGAGCACTGAGCACCCAGCACCCGGAGTACTGAGCACCCAGCACCCTGAGTACTAAGCACCGAGCACCCTGAGTACTGAGCACCCAGCACCCTGAGCACTGACCACACAGCACCCTGAGTACTGAGCACCGAGCACCCCGAGAACTGAGCACCCAGCACCCCGAGCACTGAGCACCCAGCACCCCGAGCACTGAGCACCCAGCACCCTGAGTACTGAGCACCCAGCACTCTGAGTAATGAGCACCCAGCACTCCGAGCACTGAGCACCCAGCACCCTGAGCACTGAGCACCCAGCACCCTGAGCACTGAGCACCCAGCACCCCAAGCACTGAGCACCCAGCACACTGAGTACTGAGCACTGAGCACCCAGCATCCCGAGCACTGAGCACCCAGCACCCTGAGCACTGAGCCCCCAGCACCCGAGTACTGAGCACCCAGCACCCTGAGTACTGAGCACCCAGCTCCCTGAGTACAGAGCACCCAGCACCCCGAGTAATGAGCACCCAGCACCCTGATTACTGAGCACCCAGCACCCTGAGCACTGAGCACCCAGCACCCCGAGCACTGAGGACCCAGCACCCTGAATACTGAGCACCCAGCACCCCGAGCACTGAGCAACCAGCACCCCGAGCACTGTGCACCCAGCACCCCGAGAATGAGCACACAGCACCCTGAGTACTGAGCACCGAGCACCCTGAGCACTGAGCACCCAGCACCCTGAGTACTGAGCACCCAGCACCCTGAGTACTGAGCACCCAGCACCCTGATGACTGAGCACCAAGCACCCTGAGCACTGAGCAAACAGCACCCTGAGTACTGAGCACCGAGCACCCTGAGCACTGAGCACCCAGCACCCTTTGTACTGAGCACCGAGAACCCCGAGCACTGAGCACTGAGCACCCTGAGTACTGAGCACCCAGCATCCCGAGCACTGAGCACACAGCACCCTGAGTACTGAGCACCCAGCACCCCGAGCACTGAGCACCGAGCACCCTGAGTACTGAGCACCCAGCACCCTGAGTACTGAGCACCCAGCACCCTGAGTACTGAGCACCCAGCACCCTGAGTACTGAGCACCCAGCGTACTGAGCACCGAGCACCCCGAGCACTGAGCACCCAGCACCCTGAGTACTGAGCACCCAGCACCCTGAGCACTGAGCACCTAGCACCCTGAGTACTGAGCACCGAGCACCCTGAGTACTGAGCACCCAGCACCCTGAGTAATGAGCACCCAGCACCCTGAGTACTGAGCACCCAGCATACTGAGCTCCGAGCACCCAGCACCCTGAGTACTGAGCACCCAGCACCCTGAGCACTGAGAACCCAGCACCCTGAGTACTGAGCACTGAGCACCCCGAGTACTGAGCACCGAGCTCCCCGAGCACTGAGCACCCAGCACCCCGAGCACCGAGCACCCTGAGTACTGAGCACCCAGCACCCTGAGCACTGAGCACCCAGGACCCTGAGCACTGAGCACCCAGCACCCTGAGCACTGAGCACCCAGCACCCTGTGTACTGAGCACCCAGCACCCTGAGTACTGAGCACTGAGCACCCCGAGTACTGAGCACCGAGCTCCCCGAGCACTGAGCACCCAGCACCCCGAGCACCGAGCACCCTGAGTACTGAGCACCCAGCACCCTGAGCACTGAGCACCCAGGACCCTGAGCACTGAGCACCCAGCACCCTGAGCACTGAGCACCCAGCACCCTGAGTACTGAGCACCGAGCACCCCGAGCACTGAGCACCCAGCACCCTGAGCACTGAGCACCCTTAGTACTGAGCACTGAGCACCCTGAGTACTGAGCACTGAGCACCCTGAGTACTGAGCACCCAGCACCCTGAGTACTGAGCACCCAGCACCTTGACAACTGAGCACCGAGCACCCCGAGCACTGAGCACCCAGCACCCGGAGTACTGAGCAGCCAGCACCCTGAGTACTAAGCACCGAGCACCCTGAGTACTGAGCAACCAGCACCCTGAGCACTGAGCACACAGCACCCTGAGTACTGAGCACCGAGCACCCCGAGAACTGAGCACCCAGCACCCCGAGCACTGCGCACCCAGCACCCCGAGCACTGAGCACCCAGCACCCTGAGTACTGAGCACCCAGCACTCTGAGTAAAGAGCACCCAGCACTCCGAGCACTGAGCACCCAGCACCCTGAGCACTGAGCACCCAGCACCCTGAGCACTGAGCACCCAGCACCCCAAGCACTGAGCACCCAGCACACTGAGTACTGAGCACTGAGCACCCAGCACCCCGAGCACTGAGCACCCAGCACCCTGAGTACTGAGCACTGAGCACCCAGCACCCTGAGCACTGAGCACCCAGCACCCTGAGCACTGAGCACCCAGCACCCGAGTACTGAGCACCCAGCACCCTGAGTACTGAGCACCCAGCTCCCTTAGTACTGAGCACCCAGCACCCCGAGTACTGAGCACCCAGCACCCTGAGTACTGAGCACCCAGCACCCTGAGCACTGAGCACCCAGCACATCGAGCACTGAGGACCCAGCACCCTGAGCACTGAGCACCCAGCACCCTGAGTACTGAGCACCGAGCACCCTGAGTACTGAGCACCCAGCACCCTGAGTACTGAGCACCCAGCACACTGAGTACTGAGCACCCAGCACCCTGAGCACTGATCACCCAGCACACTGAGTACTGAGCACCGAGTACCCTGAGTACTGAGCACCCAGCACCCCGAGCACTGAACACCCAGCACCCTGAGTACAGAGCACTGAGCACCCAGCACCCCGAGTACTGAGCACCCAGCACCCTGTGTACTGAGCACTGAGTACCCAGTATCCCGAGCACTGAGACCCAGCACCAGGAGCACTGAGCACCCAGCACCCCGAGTACTGAGCACATAGCACCCCGAGCACTGAGCACCCAGCACCCTGAGCACTGAGCACCCAGCACCCTGAGTACTGAGCACCCAGCACCCCGAGTACTGAGCACCCAGCACCCCGAGCACTGTGCACCCAGCACCCTAAGCACTGAGCACCGATCACCCTGAGTACTGAGCACCCAGCACCCTGAGCACTGAGCACCCAGCACCCTGAGTACTGAGCACCCAGCACCCTGAGTACTGAACACCCAGCACCCCGAGCACTGAGCACCCAGCAACCTGAGCACTGAGCACCGAGCACCCTGAGTACTGAGCACCCAGCACCCTGAGTACTGAGCACCCAGCACCCTGAGCACTGAGCACCCAGCACCCTGAGCACTGAGCACCCAGCACCCTGAGTACTGAGCACCCAGCACACTGAGTACTGAACACCCAGCACCCTGAGCACTGAGCACTGAGCACCCAGCACCCTGAGCACTGAGCACTGAGCACCCAGCACCCTGAGCACTGAGCACCCAGCACCCCGAGCACTGAGCACCCATCACCCTGAGCATCCAGCACCCTGAGCAATGAGCACCCTGAGCACTGAGCACTGAGCACCCAGCACCCTGTGTACGGAGCACCCAACACTCTGAGCACTGAGCACCCAGCACGCTGAGTACTGAGCACTGAGCACCCAGCACCCTGAGCACTGAGCACCCAGCACCCTGAGCACTGAGCACCCAGCACCCTGAGTACTGAGCACCCAGCACCCCAAGCACTGAGCACCCTGCACCCTGAGTACTGAGCACCGAGCACCCTGAGCACTGAGCACCAAGCACCCCGAGCACTGAGCACCCAGCACCCTGAGTACTGAGCACCGAGCACCCCGAGCACTGAGCACCCAGCACCCTGAGTACTGAGCACCGAGCACCCCGAGCACTGAGCACCCAGCACCCTGAGTACTGAGCACCCAGCACCCCGAGCACTTAGCACCCAGCACCCTGAGTACTGAGCACCCAGCACCCTGAGCACTGAGCACCCAGCACCCCGAGCACTGAGCACCCAGCATTCTGAGTACTGAGAACCGAGCACCCCGAGCACTGAGCACCCAGCACCCTGAGCACTGAGCACCCTGAGTACTGAGCACCCAGCACCCTGAGTACTGAGCACCCAGCACCCCGAGCACTGAGCATGGAGCACCCCGAGTACTGAGCACCCAGCACCCTGAGCACTGAGCACCGAGCACCCCGAGCACTGAGCACCCAGCACCATGAATACTGAGCACCCAGCACCCCGAGCACTGAGCACCCAGCACCCCGAGAATGAGCACACAGCACCCTGAGTACTGAGCACCGAGCACCCTGAGCACTGAGCACCCAGCACCATGAGTACTGAGCACCCAGCACCCTGAGTACTGAGCACCCAGCACCCTGAGTACTGAGCACCGAGCACCCTGAGCACTGAGCAAACAGCACCCTGAGTACTGAGCACCGAGCACCCTGAGCACTGAGCACCCAGCACCCTTTGTACTGAGTACCGAGCACCCCGAGCACTGAGCACTGAGCACCCTGAGTACTGAGCACCCAGCATCCCGAGCACTGAGCACCCAGAACCCTGAGTACTGAGCACCCAGCACCCTGAGCACTGAGCACCCTGCACCCCGAGCACTGAGCTCCCTGAGTACTGAGCGCCATGCACCCTGAGTACTGAGCACCCAGCACCCTGAGGACTGAGCACTGAGCACCCAGAGAACTGAGCACCCAGCACCCCGAGGACTGAGCACCCAGCACCCTGAGCACTGAGCACTGAGCACCCAGCACCCTGTGCACTGAGCACTGAGCAACCAGCACACTGAGCACTGAGCACCCAGCACCCTGAGCACTGAGCACCCTGAGTACTGAGCACCCAGCACCCTGAGTACTGAGCACCGAGCACCCCGAGCACTGAGCACCCAGCGCCCTGAGCACTGAGCACCCAGCACCCCGAGCACTGAGCACCCAGCACCCTGAGCACTGAGCACCCAGCACCCCTAGTACTGAGCACCGAGCACCCCGAGAACTGAGCACCCAGCACCCCGAGCACTGAGCACTGAGCACCCTGAGCACTGAGCACCCAGCACCCCGAGTACTGAGCACTGAGCACCCTGAGTACTGAGCACCCAGCACCCTGAGCACTGAGCACCCAGCACCTTGAGTACTGGGCACCGACCACCCCGAGCACTGAGCACTCAGCACCCTGAGTACTGAGCACAAAGCTCCCCGAGCACTGAGCACCCTGAGTACTGAGCACCCAGCACCCTGAGTACTGAGCACCCAGCACCCTGAGCACTGAGCACCCAGCACCCTGAGTACTGAGCACCCAGCACCCCGAGCACTGAGCACCCAGCACCCCGAGCACTGAGCACCCAGCACCCTGAGTACTGAGCACCCAGCACCCCGAGATTGAGCACCCAGCACCATGAGTACTGAGCACCGAGCACCCTGAGCACTGAGCACCCAGCACCCTGAGTACTGAGCACCAAGCACCCTGAGTACTGAGCACCCAGCACCCTGAGTACTGAGCACCCAGCAACCTGAGCACCCAGCACCCTGAGTACTGAGCACCCAGCACTCCGAGCACTGAGCACCCAGCACCCCGAGCACTGAGCACCCAGCAACCCGAGCACTGAGCACTGAGCACCCTGAGCACTGAGCACCCAGCACCCCGAGTACTGAGCACTGAGCACCCTGAGTACTGAGCACCCAGCACCCTGAGCACTGAGCACCCAGCACCCTGAGTACTGAGCACCGAGCACCCTGAGTACTGAGCACCCAGCACCCTGAGCACTGAGCACCCAGCACCCTGAGTACTGAGCACCCAGCACCCTGAGCACTGAGCACCCAGCACACTGAGTACTGAACACCCAGCACCCTGAGCACTGAGCACTGAGCACCCAGCACCCTGAGCACTGAGCACCCAGCACCCCGAGCACTGAGCACCCATCACCCTGAGCATCCAGCACCCTGAGCAATGAGCACCCTGAGCACTGAGCACTGAACACCCAGCACCCTGAGTACTGAGCACCCAACACTCTGAGCACTGAGCACCCAGCACGCTGAGTACTGAGCACTGAGCACCCAGCACCCTGAGTACTGAGCACCCAGCACCCCGAGCACTGAGCACCCAGCACCCTGAGCACTGAGCACCCAGCACCCTGAGCACTGAGCACCCAGCACCCCAACCACTGAGCACCCAGCACCCCAACCACTGAGCACCCAGCACCCTGAGTACTGAGCACCGAGCACCCTGAGCACTGAGCACCAAGCACCCCGAGCACTGAGCACCCAGCACCCTGAGTACTGAGCACCGAGCACCCCGAGCACTGAGCACCCAGCACCCTGAGTACTGAGCACCGAGCACCCCGAGCACTGAGCACCCAGCACCCTGAGTACTGAGCACCCAGCACCCCGAGCACTTAGCACCCAGCACCCTGAGTACTGAGCACCCAGCACCCTGAGCACTGAGCACCCAGCACCCCGAGCACTGAGCACCCAGCACTCTGAGTACTGAGAACCGAGCACCCCGAGCACTGAGCACCCAGCACCCTGAGCACTGAGCACCCTGATTACTGAGCACCCAGCACCCTGAGTACTGAGCACCCAGCACCTCGAGCACTGAGCACGGAGCACCCCGAGTACTGAGCACCCAGCACCCTGAGCACTGAGCACCGAGCACCCCGAGCACTGAGCATCCAGCACCCTGAATACTGAGCACCCAGCACCCCGAGAACTGAGCACCCAGCACCCCGAGCACTGTGCACCCAGCACCCCGAGAATGAGCACACAGTACCCTGAGTAATGAGCACCGAGCACCCTGAGCACTGAGCACCCAGCACCCTGAGTACTGAGCACCCAGCACCCTGAGTACTGAGCACCCAGCACCCTGAGTACTGAGCACCCAGCACCCTGAGTACTGAGCACCCGGCACCCTGAGTACTGAGCACCGAGCACCCTGAGCACTGAGCAAACAGCACCCTGAGTACTGAGCACCGAGCACCCTGAGCACTGAGCACCCAGCACCCTTTGTACTGAGCACCGAGCACCCCGAGCACTGAGCACTGAGCTCCCTGAGTACTGAGCACCATGTACCCTGTGTACTGAGCACCCAGCACCCTGAGGACTGAGCACTGAGCACCCAGAGAACTGAGCACCCAGCACCCCGAGGACTGAGCACCCAGCACCCTGAGCACTGAGCACAGAGCACCCAGCACCCTGTGCACTGAGCACTGAGCAACCAGCACACTGAGCACTGAGCACCCAGCACCCTGAGCACTGAGCACCCTGAGTACTGAGCACCCAGCACCCTGAGTACTGAGCACCCAGCACCCTGAGCACTGAGCACCCAGCACCCTGAGTACTGAGCACCCAGCACCCTGAGTACTGAGCACCCAGCACCATGAGTACTGAGCACCCAGCACCCTGAGTACTGAGCAAAGAGCAACCCGAGCACTGAGCAACCAGCACCCTGAGCACTGAGCACCCAGCACCCCGAGCACTGAGCACCCAGCACCCTGAGCACTGAGCACCCAGCACCCCGAGTACTGAACACCGAGCACCCCGAGAACTGAGCACCCAGCACCCCGAGCACTGAGCACCCAGCACCCTGAGTACTGAGCACCCAGCACCCCGAGCACTGAGCACGGAGCACCCCGAGTACTGAGCACCCAGCACCCTGAGCACTGAGCGCCCAGCACCCCGAGCACTGAGCACCCAGCACCCCGAGCACTGTGCACCCAGCACCCCGAGAATGAGCACACAGTACCCTGAGTACTGAGCACCGAGCACCCTGAGCACTGAGCACCCAGCACCCTGAGTACTGAGCACCCAGCACCCTGAGTACTGAGCACCCAGCACCCTGAGTACTGAGCACCCAGCACCCTGAGTACTGAGCACCCAGCACCCTGAGTACTGAGCACCGAGCACCCTGAGCACTGAGCAAACAGCACCCTGAGTACTGAGCACCGAGCACCCTGATCACTGAGCACCCAGCACCCTTTGTACTGAGCACCGAGCACCCCGAGCACTGAGCACTGAGCTCCCTGAGTACTGAGCACCATGTACCCTGAGTACTGAACAGCCAGCACCCTGAGGACTGAGCACTGAGCACCCAGAGAACTGAGCACCCAGCACCCCGAGGACTGAGAACCCAGCACCCTGAGCACTGAGCACAGAGCACCCAGCACCCTGTGCACTGAGCACTGAGCAACCAGCACACTGAGCACTGAGCACCCAGCACCCTGAGCACTGAGCACCCTGAGTACTGAGCACCCAGCACCCTGAGTACTGAGCACCCAGCACCCTGAGCACTGAGCACCCAGCACCCTGAGTACTGAGCACCCTGCACCCTGAGTACTGAGCACCCAGCACCATGAGTACTGAGCACCCAGCACCCTGAGTACTGAGCAAAGAGCACCCCGAGCACTGAGCACCCAGCACCCTGAGCACTGAGCACCCAGCACCCCGAGCACTGAGCACCCAGCACCCTGAGCACTGAGCACCCAGCACCCCGAGTACTGAACACCGAGCACCCCGAGAACTGAGCACCCAGCACCCCGAGCACTGAGCACTGAGCACCCTGAGCACTGAGCACCCAGCACCCCGAGTACTGAGCACTGAGCACCCTGAGTACTGAGCACCCAGCACCCTGAGCACTGAGCACCCAGAACCTTGAGTACTGAGCACCGAGGACCCCGAGCACTGAGCACCCAGCACCCTGAGTACTGAGCACAAAGCTCCCCGAGCACTGAGCACCCTGAGTACTGAGCACCCAGCACACTGAGTACTGAGCACCCAGCACCCTGAGCACTGAGCACCCAGCACCCTGAGTACTAAGCACCCAGCACCCCGAGCACTGAGCACCCAGCACCCCGAGCACTGAGCACCCAGCACCCTGAGTACTGAGCACACAGCACCCCGAGAATGAGCACCCAGCACCATGAGTACTGAGCACCGAGCACCCTGAGCACTGAGCACCCAGCACCCTGAGTACTGAGCATCAAGCACCCTGAGTACTGAGCACCCAGCACCCTGAGTACTGAGCACCAAGCACCCTGAGTACTGAGCACCCAGCACCCTGAGTACTGAGCACCCAGCACCCTGAGTACTGAGCACCGAGCACCCTGAGCACTGAGCAAACAGCACCCTGAGTACTGAGCACCGAGCACCCTGAGCACTGAGCACCCAGCACCCTGAACACTGAGCACCGAGCACCCCGAGCACTGAGCACTGAGCACCCTGAGTACTGAGCACCCAGCACCCCGAGCACTGAGCACCCAGCACCCTGAGTACTGAGCACCCTGCACCCCGAGCACTGAGCTCCCTGAGTACTGAGCACCATGCAGCCTGAGTACTGAGCACCCAGAACCCTGAGGACTGAGCACTGAGCACCCAGAGAACTGAGCACCCAGCACCCCGAGGACTGAGCACCCAGCACCCTGAGCACTGAGCACTGAGCACCCAGCACCCTGTGCACTGAGAACTGAGCAACCAGCACACTGAGCACTGAGCACCCAGCACCCTGAGCACTGAGCACCCTGAGTACTGAGCACCCAGCACCCTGAGTACTGAGCACCCAGCACCCTGAGCACTGAGCACCCAGCACCCTGAGTACTGAGCACCCAGCACCCTGAGTACTGAGCACCCAGCACCATGATTACTGAGCACCCAGCACCCTGAGTACTGAGCACCGAGCAAACCGAGCCCTGAGCACCCAGCACCCTGAGCACTGAGCACCCAGCACATCGAGCACTGAGCACCCAGCACCCTGAGCACTGAGCACCCAGCACCCCGAGTACTGAGCACCGAGCACCCCGAGAACTGAGCACCCAGCACCCCGAGCACTGAGCACTGAGCACCTTGAGCACTGAGCACCCAGCACCCCGAGTACTGAGCACTGAGCACCCTGAGTACTGAGCACCCAGCACCCTGAGCACTGAGCACCCAGCACATTGAGTACTGAGCACCGAGCACCCCGAGCACTGAGCACCCAGCACCCTGAGTACTGAGCACAAAGCTCCCCGAGCACTGAGCACCCCGAGCACTGAGCACCCAGCACCCTGAGCACTGAGCACCCAGCACCCTGAGTACTAAGCACCCAGCACCCCGAGCACTGAGCACCCAGCACCCCGAGCACTGAGCACCCAGCACCCTGAGTACTGAGCACCCAGCACCCCGAGAATGAGCACCCAGCACCATGAGTACTGAGCACCGAGCACCCTGAGCACTGAGCACCCAGCACCCTGAGTACTGAGCACCAAGCACCCTGAGTACTGAGCACCCAGCACCCTGAGTACTGAGCACCCAGCACCCTGAGCACGCAGCACCCTGAGTACTGAGCACCCAGCACTCCGAGCACTGAGCACCCAGCACCCCGAGCACTGAGCACCCAGCAACCCGAGCACTGAGCACTGAGCACCCTGAGCACTGAGCACCCAGCACCCCGAGTACTGAGCACTGAGCACCCTGAGTACTGAGCACCCAGCACCCTGAGCACTGAGCACCCAGCACTCGGAGCACTGAGCACCCAGCACCCTGAGTACTGAGCACCCAGCACCCTGAGTACTGTGCACCCAGCACCCCGAACACTGAGCACCCAGCGCCCTGAGCACTGAGCACCCAGCACCCTGAGCACTGAGCACCCAGCACCCCGAGCACTGAGCACCCAGCACCCTGAGTACTGAGCACTGAGCACCCAGCACCCCGAGCACTGTGCACCCAGCACCCTGAGCACTGAGCACCCAGCACCTGAGTACTGAGCACCCAGCACCCTGAGTACTGAGGACCCAGCTCCCTGAGTACTGAGCACCCAGCACCCCGAGTACTGAGCACCCAGCACCCTGAGTACTGAGCACCCAGCACCCTGAGCACTGAGCACCCAGCACCCTGAGCACTGAGGACCCAGCAGCCTGAGCACTGAGCACCCAGCACCCTGAGTACTGAGCACCGAGCACCCTGAGTACTGAGCACCCAGCACCCTGAGTACTGAGCACCCAGCACACTGAGTACTGAGCACACAGCACCCTGAGCACTGATCACCCAGCACCCTGAGTACTGAGCACCGAGTACCCTGAGTACTGAGCACCCAGCACCCCGAGCACTGAGCACCCAGCACCCTGAGTACTGAGCACTGAGCACCCAGCACCCCGAGTACTGAGCACCCAGCACCCTGTGTGCTGAGCACTGAGTACCCAGTACCCCGAGCACTGAGCACCCAGCACCCTGAGCACTGAGCACCCAGCACCCCGAGTACTGAGCACCCAGCACCCCGAGCACTGAGCACCCAGCACCCTGAGTACTGAGCACCCAGCACCCCGAGCACTGAGCACCCAGCACCCTGAGTACTGAGTACCCACCACCCCGAGCACTGAGCACCCAGCACCCTGAGCACTGAGCACCCAGCACCCCGAGTACTGAGCACCCAGCACCCCGAGCACTGAGCACCCAGCACCCTGAGTACTGAGCACCCACCACCCTGAGTACTGAGCACCCAGCACCCTGAGTACTGAGCACCCAGCACCCTGAACACTGAGCACCCAGCACCCTGAGCACTGAGCACCCAGCACCCTGAGTACTGAGCACCCAGCACCCTGAGTACTATACACCCCGCACCCCGAGCAGTGAGCACCCAGCACCCTGAGCACTGAGCACCGAGCACCCTGAGTACTGAGCACCCAGCACCCTGAGTACTGAGCACCCAGCACCCTGAGCACTGAGCACCCAGCACCCTGAACACTGAGCACCCAGCACCCTGAGAACTGAGCACCCAGCACCCTGAGTACTGAACACCCAGCACCCTGAGCACTGAGCACTGAGCACCCAGCACCCTGAGTACTGAGCAGCCAACACTCTGAGCACTGAGCACCCAGCACGCTGAGTACTGAGCACTGAGCACCCAGCACCCTGAGTACTGAGCACCCAGCACCCCGAGCACTGAGCACCCAGCACCCTGTGTACTGAGCACCGAGCACCCCGAGCACTGAGCACCCAACACGCTGAGTACTGAGCACCCAGCACCCCGAGAATGAGCACCCAGCACCTCGAGCACTGAGCACCCTGCACCCTGAGCACTGAGCACCCAGCACCCTGAGTACTGAGCACCCAGCACCCCGAGCACTGAGCACCCAGCACCCTGAGTACTGAGCACCCTGAGTACTGAGCACCCAGAACCCTGAGTACTGAGCACCCTGCATCCGAGCACTGAGCTCCCTGAGTACTGAGCACCCAGCACCATGAGTACTGAGCACCCAGCACCCTGAGTACTGAGCACTGAGCACCCAGAGAACTGAGCACCCAGCACCCCGAGGACTGAGCACCCAGCACCCTGTGCACTGAGCACTGAGCATCCAGCACCCCGAGCACTGAGCACCCTGAGCACTGAGCACCCAGCACCCCGAGTACTGAGCACTGAGCACCTTGAGCACTGAGCACCCAGCACCCTGAGCACTGAGCACCAAGCACCCCGAGTACTGAGCACCGAGAACCCCGAGCACTGAGCACCCTTAGTACTGAGCACTGAGCACCCTGAGTACTGAGCACTGAGCACCCTGAGTACTGAGCACTGAGCACCCTGAGTACTGAGCACCCAGCACCCTGAGTACTGAGCACCCAGAACCCTGAGCAATGATCACCCTGAGTACTGAGCACCCAGCACCTTGAGCACTGAGCACCGAGCACCCCGAGCACTGAGCACCCAGCACCCGGAGTACTGAGCACCCAGCACCCTGAGTACTAAGCACCGAGCACCATGAGTACTGAGCACCCAGCACCCTGAGCACTGAACACACAGCACCCTGAGTACTGGGCACCCCGAACACTGAGCGCCCAGCACCCTGAGTACTGAGCACCGAGCACCTCGAGCACTGAGCACCCAGCACCCCGAGCACTGAGCACCCAGCTCCCCGAGCACTGAGCACCCAGCACCCTGAGTACTGAGCACACAGCACCCTGAGTACTGAGCACACAGCACCCCGAGCACTGAGCACCCAGCACCCTGAGCACTGAGCACCCAGCACCCTGCGCACTGAGCACCCAGCACCCCGAGCACTGAGCACCCAGCACCCTGAGTACTGAGCACTGAGCACCCAGCACCCCGAGCACTGAGCACCCAGCACCCTGAGTACTGAGCACTGAGCACCCAGCACCCCGAGCACTGTGCACCCAGCACCCTGAGCACTGAGCATACAGCACCCGAGTACTGAGCACCCAGCACCCTGAGTACTGACCACCCAGCTCCCTGAGTACTGAGCACCCAGCACCCCGAGTACTGAGCACCCAGCAACCCGAACACTGAGCACCCAGCACCCTGAGTACTGAGCACCGAGCACCTCGAGCACTGAGCACCCAGCACCCCGAGCACTGAGCACAGAGCACCCCGAGCACTGAGCACCCAGCACCCTGAGTACTGAGCACCCAGCACCCTGAGTACTGAGCACCGAGTACCCTGAGTACTGAGCACCCAGCACCCCGAGCACTGAGCACCCAGCACCCTGAGTACTGAGCACTGAGCACCCAGCACCCCGAGCACTGAGCACCCAGCACCCTGTGTACTGAGCACTGAGTACCCAGTACCCCGAGCACTGAGACCCAGCACCCTGAGCACTGAGCACCCAGCACCCCGAGCACTGAGCACCCAGCACCCTGAGTACTGAGCACCCAGCACCCTGAGTACTGAGCACCCAGCACCCTGAGTACTGAGCACCCAGCACCCTGAGCACTGAGCACCCGGCACCCTGAGCACTGAGCACCCAGCACCCTGAGCACTGAGCACCCAGCACCCTGAGTACTGAGCACCCAGCACCCTGAGTACTATACACCCCGCACCCCGAGCAGTGAGCACCCAGCACCCTGAGCACTGAGCACCCAGCACCCTGAGTACTGAACACTGAGCACCCAGCACCCCGAGCACTGAGCACCCAGCACCCTGAGTACTGAGCACTGAGCACCAAGCACCCCGAGTACTGAGCACCGAGCACCCCGAGAACTGAGCACCCAGCACCCTGAGCACTGAGCACTGAGCACCCTGAGCACTGAGCACCCAGCACCCCGAGTACTGAGCACTGAGCACCTTGAGCACTGAGCACCCAGCACCCTGAGCAATGAGCACCAAGCACCCCGAGTACTGAGCATCGAGAACCCCGAGCACTGAGCACCCAGCACCCCGAGCATCGAGCACCCTGAGTACTCAGCAACCAGCACACTGAGCACTGAGCACCCAGCACCCTGAGCACTGAGCACCCAGCACCCTGAGCACTGAGCACCCAGCACCCTGAGTACTGAGCACCGAGCACACCGAGCACTGAGCACCCAGCACCCTGAGCACTGAGCACCCTTAGTACTGAGCACTGAGCACCCTGAGTACTGAGCACTGAGCACCCTGAGTACTGAGCACCCAGCACCCTGAGTACTGACCACCCAGAACCCTGAGCAATGATCACCCTGAGTACTGAGCACCCAGCACATTGAGCACTGAGCACCGAGCACCCCGAGCACTGAGCACAAAGCACCCCGAGCACTGAGCACCCAGCACCCTGAGTACTGAGCACACAGCACCCTGAGTACTGAGCACCCAGCACCCCGAGCACTGAGCCCCCAGCACCCTGAGCACTGAGCACCCAGCACCCTGCGCACTGAGCACCCAGCACCCCGAGCACTGAGCACCCAGCACCCTGAGTACTGAGCACTGAGCACCCAGCACCCCGAGCACTGAGCACGCAGCACCCTGTGTACTGAGCACTGAGTACCCAGTACCCCGAGCACTGAGACCCAGCACCCTGAGCACTGAGCACCCAGCACCCCGAGCACTGAGCACCCAGCACCCTGAGTACTGAGCACCCAGCACCCTGAGTACTGAGCACCCAGCACCCTGAGTACTGAGCACCCAGCACCCTGAGCACTGAGCACCCGGCACCCTGAGCACTGAGCACCCAGCACCCTGAGCACTGAGCACCCAGCACCCTGAGTACTGAGCACCCAGCACCCTGAGTACTATACACCCAGCACCCCGAGCAGTGAGCACCCAGCACCCTGAGCACTGAGCACCCAGCACCCTGAGTACTGAACACTGAGCACCCAGCACCCCGAGCACTGAGCACCCAGCACCCTGAGTACTGAGCACTGAGCACCAAGCACCCCGAGTACTGAGCACCGAGCACCCCGAGAACTGAGCACCCAGCACCCTGAGCACTGAGCACTGAGCACCCTGAGCACTGAGCACCCAGCACCCCGAGTACTGAGCACTGAGCACCTTGAGCACTGAGCACCCAGCACCCTGAGCAATGAGCACCAAGCACCCCGAGTACTGAGCATCGATAACCCCGAGCACTGAGCACCCAGCACCCCGAGCATCGAGCACCCTGAGTACTGAGCAACCAGCACACTGAGCACTGAGCACCCAGCACCCTGAGCACTGAGCACCCAGCACCCTGAGCACTGAGCACCCAGCACCCTGAGTACTGAGCACCGAGCACACCGAGCACTGAGCACCCAGCACCCTGAGCACTGAGCACCCTTAGTACTGAGCACTGAGCACCCTGAGTACTGAGCACTGAGCACCCTGAGTACTGAGCACCCAGCACCCTGAGTACTGAGCACCCAGAACCCTGAGCAATGATCACCCTGAGTACTGAGCACCCAGCACATTGAGCACTGAGCACCGAGCACCCCGAGCACTGAGCACCCAGCACCCCGAGCACTGAGCACCCAGCACCCTGAGTACTGAGCACACAGCACCCTGAGTACTGAGCACCCAGCACCCCGAGCACTGAGCACCCAGCACCCTGAGCACTGAGCACCCAGCACCCTGCGCACTGAGCACCCAGCACCCCGAGCACTGAGCACCCAGCACCCTGAGTACTGAGCACTGAGCACCCAGCACCCCGAGCACTGAGCACCCAGCACCCTGAGTACTGAGCACTGAGCACCCAGCACCCCAAGCACTGTGCACCCAGCACACTGAGCACTGAGCACCCAGCACCCGAGTACTGAGCACCTAGCACCCTGAGTACTGAGCACCCAGCTCCCTGAGTACTGAGCACCCAGAACCCCGAGCACTGAGCACCCAGCACCCTGTGTACTGAGCACCGAGCACCCCGAGCACTGAGCACCCAACACGCTGAGTACTGAGCACCCAGCACCCCGAGAATGAGCACCCAGCACCTCGAGCACTGAGCACCCTGCACCCTGAGCACTGAACACCCAGCACCCTGAGTACTGAGCACCCAGCACCCCGAGCACTGAGCACCCAGCACCCTGAGTACTGAGCACCCTGAGTACTGAGCACCCAGAACCCTGAGTACTGAGCACCCTGCATCCGAGCACTGAGCTCCCTGAGTACTGAGCACCCAGCACCATGAGTACTGAGCACCCAGCACCCTGAGTACTGAGCACTGAGCACCCAGAGAACTGAGCACCCAGCACCCCGAGGACTGAGCACCCAGCACCCTGTGCACTGAGCACTGAGCATCCAGCACCCCGAGCACTGATCACCCTGAGCACTGAGCACCCAGCACCCCGAGTACTGAGAACTGAGCACCTTGAGCACTGAGCACCCAGCACCCTGAGCACTGAGCACCAAGCACCCCGAGCACTGAGCACCCTGAGCACTGAGCACCCAGCACCCCGAGTACTGAGCACCGAGAACCCCGAGCACTGAGCACCCTTAGTACTGAGCACTGAGCACCCTGAGTACTGAGCACTGAGCACCCTGAGTACTGAGCACTGAGCACCCTGAGTACTGAGCACCCAGCACCCTGAGTACTGAGCACCCAGAACCCTGAGCAATGATCACCCTGAGTACTGAGCACCCAGCACCTTGAGCACTGAGCACCGAGCACCCCGAGCACTGAGCACCCAGCACCCGGAGTACTGAGCACCCCGCACCCTGAGTACTAAGCACCGAGCACCATGAGTACTGAGCACCCAGCACCCTGAGCACTGAACACACAGCACCCTGAGTACTGGGCACCCCGAACACTGAGCGCCCAGCACCCTGAGTACTAAGCACCGAGCACCTCGAGCACTGAGCACCCAGCACCCCGAGCACTGAGCACCCAGCACCCCGAGCACTGAGCACCCAGCACCCTGAGTACTGAGCACACAGCACCCTGAGTACTGAGCACCCAGCACCCCGAGCACTGAGCACCCAGCACCCTGAGCACTGAGCACCCAGCACCCTGCGCACTGAGCACCCAGCACCCCGAGCACTGAGCACGCAGCACCCTGAGTACTGAGCACTGAGCACCCAGCACCCCGAGCACTGAGCACCCAGCACCCTGAGTACAGAGCACTGAGCACCCAGCACCCCGAGCACTGTGCACCCAGCACCCTGAGCACTGAGCACCCAGCACCCGAGTACTGAGCACCCAGCACCCTGAGTACTGACCACCCAGCTCCCTGAGTACTGAGCACCCAGCACCCCGAGTACTGAGCACCCAGCACCCCGAACACTGAGCACCCAGCACCCCGAGCACTGAGCACCCAGCACCCTGAGTACTGAGCACCCAGCACCCTGAGTACTGAGCACCGAGTACCCTGAGTACTGAGCACCCAGCACCCCGAGCACTGAGCACCCAGCACCCTGAGTACTGAGCACTGAGCACCCAGCACCCCGAGCACTGAGCACCCAGCACCCTGTGTACTGAGCACTGAGTACCCAGTACCCCGAGCACTGAGACCCAGCACCCTGAGCACTGAGAACCCAGCACCCCGAGCACTGAGCACCCAGCACCCTGAGTACTGAGCACCCAGCACCCTGAGTACTGAGCACCCAGCACCCTGAGTACTGAGCACCCAGCACCCTGAGCACTGAGCACCCGGCACCCTGAGCACTGAGCACCCAGCACCCTGAGCACTGAGCACCCAGCACCCTGAGTACTGAGCACCCAGCACCCTGAGTACTATACACCCAGCACCCCGAGCAGTGAGCACCCAGCACCCTGAGCACTGAGCACCCAGCACCCTGAGTACTGAACACAGAGCACCCAGCACCCCGAGCACTGAGCACCCAGCACCCTGAGTACTGAGCACTGAGCACCAAGCACCCCGAGTACTGAGCACCGAGCACCCCGAGAACTGAGCACCCAGCACCCTGAGCACTGAGCACTGAGCATCCTGAGCACTGAGCACCCAGCACCCCGAGTACTGAGCACTGAGCACCTTGAGCACTGAGCACCCAGCACCCTGAGCAATGAGCACCAAGCACCCCGAGTACTGAGCAACGAGAACCCCGAGCACTGAGCACCCAGCACCCCGAGCATCGAGCACCCTGAGTACTGAGCAACCAGCACACTGAGCACTGAGCACCCAGCACCCTGAGCACTGAGCACCCAGCACCCTGAGCACTGAGCACCCTTAGTACTGAGCACTGAGCACCCTGAGTACTGAGCACTGAGCACCCTGAGTACTGAGCACCCAGCACCCTGAGTACTGAGCACCCAGAACCCTGAGCAATGATCACCCTGAGTACTGAGCACCCAGCACATTGAGCACTGAGCACCGAGCACCCCGAGCACTGAGCACCCAGCACCCCGAGCACTGAGCATCCAGCACCCTGAGTACTGAGCACACAGCACACTGAGTACTGAGCACCCAACACCCCGAGCACTGAGCACCCAGCACCCTGAGCACTGAGCACCCAGCACCCTGCGCACTGAGCACCCAGCACCCCGAGCACTGAGCACCCAGCACCCTGAGTACTGAGCACTGAGCACCCAGCACCCCGAGCACTGAGCACCCAGCACCCTGAGTACTGAGCACTGAGCACCCAGCACCCCAAGCACTGTGCACCCAGCACACTGAGCACTGAGCACCCAGCACCCGAGTACTGAGCACCTAGCACCCTGAGTACTGAGCACCCAGCTCCCTGAGTACTGAGCACCCAGAACCCCGAGTACTGAGCACCCAGCACCCCGAACACTGAGCACCCAGCACCCTGAGTACTGAGCACCGAGCACCTCGAGCACTGAGCACCCAGCACCCCGAGCACTGAGCACCCAGCACCCCGAGCACTGAGCACCCAGCACCCTGAGTACTGAGCACCCAGCACCCTGAGTACTGAGCACCGAGTACCCTGAGTACTGAGCACCCAGCACCCCGAGCACTGAGCACCCAGCACCCTGAGTTCTGAGCACTGAGCACCCAGCACCCCGAGCACTGAGCACCCAGCACCCTGTGTACTGAGCACTGAGTACCCAGTACCCCGAGCACTGAGACCCAGCACCCTGAGCACTGAGCACCCAGCACACCGAGCACTGAGCACCCAGCACCCTGAGTACTGAGCACCCAGCACCCTGAGTACTGAGCACCCAGCACCCTGAGTACTGAGCACCCAGCACCCTGAGCACTGAGCACCCGGCACCCTGAGCACTGAGCACCCAGCACCCTGAGCACTGAGCACCTAGCACCCTGAGTACTTAGCACCCAGCACCCTGAGTACTATACACCCAGCACCCCGAGCAGTGAGCACCCAGCACCCTGAGCACTGAGCACCCAGCACCCTGAGTACTGAGCACTGAGCACCCAGCACCCCGAGCACTGAGCACCCAACACCCTGAGTACTGAGCACTGAGCACCAAGCACCCCGAGTACTGAGCACCGAGCACCCCGAGAACTGAGCACCCAGCACCCTGAGCACTGAGCACTGAGCACCCTGAGCACTGAGCACCCAGCACCCCGAGTACTGAGCACTGAGCACCTTGAGCACTGAGCACCAAGCACCCTGAGCACTGAGCACCAAGCACCCCGAGTACTGAGCACCGAGAACCCCGAGCACTGAGCACCCAGCACCCTGAGCACTGAGCACCCAGGACCCTGAGTACTGAGCACCCAGCACCATGAGTACTGAACACCCAGCACCCTGAGCACTGAGCACTGAGCACCCAGCACCCTGAGCACTGAGCACTGAGCACCCAGCACCCCGAGCACTGAGCACCCAGCACCCTGAGCACCCAGCACCCTGAGCACTGAGCACCCTGAGTACTGACCAATGAGCACCCAGCACCCTGAGTACTGAGCACCGAGCACCTCGAGCACTGAGCACCCAGCACCCCGAGCACTGAGCACCCAGCTCCCCGAGCACTGAGCACCCAGCACCCTGAGTACTGAGCACACAGCACCCTGAGTACTGAGCACCCAGCACCCCGAGCACTGAGCACCCAGCACCCTGAGCACTGAGCACCCAGCACCCTGCGCACTGAGCACCCAGCACCCCGAGCACTGAGCACCCAGCACCCTGAGTACTGAGCACTGAGCACCCAGCACCCCGAGCACTGAGCACCCAGCACCCTGAGTACTGAGCACTGAGCACCCAGCACCCCGAGCACTGTGCACCCAGCACCCTGAGCACTGAGCATACAGCACCCGAGTACTGAGCACCCAGCACCCTGAGTACTGACCACCCAGCTCCCTGAGTACTGAGCACCCAGCACCCCGAGTACTGAGCACCCAGCAACCCGAACACTGAGCACCCAGCACCCTGAGTACTGAGCACCGAGCACCTCGAGCACTGAGCACCCAGCACCCCGAGCACTGAGCACAGAGCACCCCGAGCACTGAGCACCCAGCACCCTGAGTACTGAGCACCCAGCACCCTGAGTACTGAGCACCGAGTACCCTGAGTACTGAGCACCCAGCACCCCGAGCACTGAGCACCCAGCACCCTGAGTACTGAGCACTGAGCACCCAGCACCCCGAGCACTGAGCACCCAGCACCCTGTGTACTGAGCACTGAGTACCCAGTACCCCGAGCACTGAGACCCAGCACCCTGAGCACTGAGCACCCAGCACCCCGAGCACTGAGCACCCAGCACCCTGAGTACTGAGCACCCAGCACCCTGAGTACTGAGCACCCAGCACCCTGAGTACTGAGCACCCAGCACCCTGAGCACTGAGCACCCGGCACCCTGAGCACTGAGCACCCAGCACCCTGAGCACTGAGCACCCAGCACCCTGAGTACTGAGCACCCAGCACCCTGAGTACTATACACCCCGCACCCCGAGCAGTGAGCACCCAGCACCCTGAGCACTGAGCACCCAGCACCCTGAGTACTGAACACTGAGCACCCAGCACCCCGAGCACTGAGCACCCAGCACCCTGAGTACTGAGCACTGAGCACCAAGCACCCCGAGTACTGAGCACCGAGCACCCCGAGAACTGAGCACCCAGCACCCTGAGCACTGAGCACTGAGCACCCTGAGCACTGAGCACCCAGCACCCCGAGTACTGAGCACTGAGCACCTTGAGCACTGAGCAACCAGCACCCTGAGCAATGAGCACCAAGCACCCCGAGTACTGAGCATCGAGAACCCCGAGCACTGAGCACCCAGCACCCCGAGCATCGAGCACCCTGAGTACTCAGCAACCAGCACACTGAGCACTGAGCACCCAGCACCCTGAGCACTGAGCACCCAGCACCCTGAGCACTGAGCACCCAGCACCCTGAGTACTGAGCACCGAGCACACCGAGCACTGAGCACCCAGCACCCTGAGCACTGAGCACCCTTAGTACTGAGCACTGAGCACCCTGAGTACTGAGCACTGAGCACCCTGAGTACTGAGCACCCAGCACCCTGAGTACTGACCACCCAGAACCCTGAGCAATGATCACCCTGAGTACTGAGCACCCAGCACATTGAGCACTGAGCACCGAGCACCCCGAGCACTGAGCACAAAGCACCCCGAGCACTGAGCACCCAGCACCCTGAGTACTGAGCACACAGCACCCTGAGTACTGAGCACCCAGCACCCCGAGCACTGAACCCCCAGCACCCTGAGCACTGAGCACCCAGCACCCTGCGCACTGAGCACCCAGCACCCCGAGCACTGAGCACCCAGCACCCTGAGTACTGAGCACTGAGCACCCAGCACCCCGAGCACTGAGCACGCAGCACCCTGTGTACTGAGCACTGAGTACCCAGTACCCCGAGCACTGAGACCCAGCACCCTGAGCACTGAGCACCCAGCACCCCGAGCACTGAGCACCCAGCACCCTGAGTACTGAGCACCCAGCACCCTGAGTACTGAGCACCCAGCACCCTGAGTACTGAGCACCCAGCACCCTGAGCACTGAGCACCCGGCACCCTGAGCACTGAGCACCCAGCACCCTGAGCACTGAGCACCCAGCACCCTGAGTACTGAGCACCCAGCACCCTGAGTACTATACACCCAGCACCCCGAGCAGTGAGCACCCAGCACCCTGAGCACTGAGCACCCAGCACCCTGAGTACTGAACACTGAGCACCCAGCACCCCGAGCACTGAGCACCCAGCACCCTGAGTACTGAGCACTGAGCACCAAGCACCCCGAGTACTGAGCACCGAGCACCCCGAGAACTGAGCACCCAGCACCCTGAGCACTGAGCACTGAGCACCCTGAGCACTGAGCACCCAGCACCCCGAGTACTGAGCACTGAGCACCTTGAGCACTGAGCACCCAGCACCCTGAGCAATGAGCACCAAGCACCCCGAGTACTGAGCATCGATAACCCCGAGCACTGAGCACCCAGCACCCCGAGCATCGAGCACCCTGAGTACTGAGCAACCAGCACACTGAGCACTGAGCACCCAGCACCCTGAGCACTGAGCACCCAGCACCCTGAGCACTGAGCACCCAGCACCCTGAGTACTGAGCACCGAGCACACCGAGCACTGAGCACCCAGCACCCTGAGCACTGAGCACCCTTAGTACTGAGCACTGAGCACCCTGAGTACTGAGCACTGAGCACCCTGAGTACTGAGCACCCAGCACCCTGAGTACTGAGCACCCAGAACCCTGAGCAATGATCACCCTGAGTACTGAGCACCCAGCACATTGAGCACTGAGCACCGAGCACCCCGAGCACTGAGCACCCAGCACCCCGAGCACTGAGCACCCAGCACCCTGAGTACTGAGCACACAGCACCCTGAGTACTGAGCACCCAGCACCCCGAGCACTGAGCACCCAGCACCCTGAGCACTGAGCACCCAGCACCCTGCGCACTGAGCACCCAGCACCCCGAGCACTGAGCACCCAGCACCCTGAGTACTGAGCACTGAGCACCCAGCACCCCGAGCACTGAGCACCCAGCACCCTGAGTACTGAGCACTGAGCACCCAGCACCCCAAGCACTGTGCACCCAGCACACTGAGCACTGAGCACCCAGCACCCGAGTACTGAGCACCTAGCACCCTGAGTACTGAGCACCCAGCTCCCTGAGTACTGAGCACCCAGAACCCCGAGCACTGAGCACCCAGCACCCTGTGTACTGAGCACCGAGCACCCCGAGCACTGAGCACCCAACACGCTGAGTACTGAGCACCCAGCACCCCGAGAATGAGCACCCAGCACCTCGAGCACTGAGCACCCTGCACCCTGAGCACTGAACACCCAGCACCCTGAGTACTGAGCACCCAGCACCCCGAGCACTGAGCACCCAGCACCCTGAGTACTGAGCACCCTGAGTACTGAGCACCCAGAACCCTGAGTACTGAGCACCCTGCATCCGAGCACTGAGCTCCCTGAGTACTGAGCACCCAGCACCATGAGTACTGAGCACCCAGCACCCTGAGTACTGAGCACTGAGCACCCAGAGAACTGAGCACCCAGCACCCCGAGGACTGAGCACCCAGCACCCTGTGCACTGAGCACTGAGCATCCAGCACCCCGAGCACTGATCACCCTGAGCACTGAGCACCCAGCACCCCGAGTACTGAGAACTGAGCACCTTGAGCACTGAGCACCCAGCACCCTGAGCACTGAGCACCAAGCACCCCGAGCACTGAGCACCCTGAGCACTGAGCACCCAGCACCCCGAGTACTGAGCACCGAGAACCCCGAGCACTGAGCACCCTTAGTACTGAGCACTGAGCACCCTGAGTACTGAGCACTGAGCACCCTGAGTACTGAGCACTGAGCACCCTGAGTACTGAGCACCCAGCACCCTGAGTACTGAGCACCCAGAACCCTGAGCAATGATCACCCTGAGTACTGAGCACCCAGCACCTTGAGCACTGAGCACCGAGCACCCCGAGCACTGAGCACCCAGCACCCGGAGTACTGAGCACCCCGCACCCTGAGTACTAAGCACCGAGCACCATGAGTACTGAGCACCCAGCACCCTGAGCACTGAACACACAGCACCCTGAGTACTGGGCACCCCGAACACTGAGCGCCCAGCACCCTGAGTACTAAGCACCGAGCACCTCGAGCACTGAGCACCCAGCACCCCGAGCACTGAGCACCCAGCACCCCGAGCACTGAGCACCCAGCACCCTGAGCACCCAGCACCCTGAGCACTGAGCACCCTGAGTACTGACCAATGAGCACCCAGCACCCTGAGTACTGAGCACCGAGCACCTCGAGCACTGAGCACCCAGCACCCCGAGCACTGAGCACCCAGCTCCCCGAGCACTGAGCACCCAGCACCCTGAGTACTGAGCACACAGCACCCTGAGTACTGAGCACCCAGCACCCCGAGCACTGAGCACCCAGCACCCTGAGCACTGAGCACCCAGCACCCTGCGCACTGAGCACCCAGCACCCCGAGCACTGAGCACCCAGCACCCTGAGTACTGAGCACTGAGCACCCAGCACCCCGAGCACTGAGCACCCAGCACCCTGAGTACTGAGCACTGAGCACCCAGCACCCCGAGCACTGTGCACCCAGCACCCTGAGCACTGAGCATACAGCACCCGAGTACTGAGCACCCAGCACCCTGAGTACTGACCACCCAGCTCCCTGAGTACTGAGCACCCAGCACCCCGAGTACTGAGCACCCAGCAACCCGAACACTGAGCACCCAGCACCCTGAGTACTGAGCACCGAGCACCTCGAGCACTGAGCACCCAGCACCCCGAGCACTGAGCACAGAGCACCCCGAGCACTGAGCACCCAGCACCCTGAGTACTGAGCACCCAGCACCCTGAGTACTGAGCACCGAGTACCCTGAGTACTGAGCACCCAGCACCCCGAGCACTGAGCACCCAGCACCCTGAGTACTGAGCACTGAGCACCCAGCACCCCGAGCACTGAGCACCCAGCACCCTGTGTACTGAGCACTGAGTACCCAGTACCCCGAGCACTGAGACCCAGCACCCTGAGCACTGAGCACCCAGCACCCCGAGCACTGAGCACCCAGCACCCTGAGTACTGAGCACCCAGCACCCTGAGTACTGAGCACCCAGCACCCTGAGTACTGAGCACCCAGCACCCTGAGCACTGAGCACCCGGCACCCTGAGCACTGAGCACCCAGCACCCTGAGCACTGAGCACCCAGCACCCTGAGTACTGAGCACCCAGCACCCTGAGTACTATACACCCCGCACCCCGAGCAGTGAGCACCCAGCACCCTGAGCACTGAGCACCCAGCACCCTGAGTACTGAACACTGAGCACCCAGCACCCCGAGCACTGAGCACCCAGCACCCTGAGTACTGAGCACTGAGCACCAAGCACCCCGAGTACTGAGCACCGAGCACCCCGAGAACTGAGCACCCAGCACCCTGAGCACTGAGCACTGAGCACCCTGAGCACTGAGCACCCAGCACCCCGAGTACTGAGCACTGAGCACCTTGAGCACTGAGCAACCAGCACCCTGAGCAATGAGCACCAAGCACCCCGAGTACTGAGCATCGAGAACCCCGAGCACTGAGCACCCAGCACCCCGAGCATCGAGCACCCTGAGTACTCAGCAACCAGCACACTGAGCACTGAGCACCCAGCACCCTGAGCACTGAGCACCCAGCACCCTGAGCACTGAGCACCCAGCACCCTGAGTACTGAGCACCGAGCACACCGAGCACTGAGCACCCAGCACCCTGAGCACTGAGCACCCTTAGTACTGAGCACTGAGCACCCTGAGTACTGAGCACTGAGCACCCTGAGTACTGAGCACCCAGCACCCTGAGTACTGACCACCCAGAACCCTGAGCAATGATCACCCTGAGTACTGAGCACCCAGCACATTGAGCACTGAGCACCGAGCACCCCGAGCACTGAGCACAAAGCACCCCGAGCACTGAGCACCCAGCACCCTGAGTACTGAGCACACAGCACCCTGAGTACTGAGCACCCAGCACCCCGAGCACTGAGCCCCCAGCACCCTGAGCACTGAGCACCCAGCACCCTGCGCACTGAGCACCCAGCACCCCGAGCACTGAGCACCCAGCACCCTGAGTACTGAGCACTGAGCACCCAGCACCCCGAGCACTGAGCACGCAGCACCCTGTGTACTGAGCACTGAGTACCCAGTACCCCGAGCACTGAGACCCAGCACCCTGAGCACTGAGCACCCAGCACCCCGAGCACTGAGCACCCAGCACCCTGAGTACTGAGCACCCAGCACCCTGAGTACTGAGCACCCAGCACCCTGAGTACTGAGCACCCAGCACCCTGAGCACTGAGCACCCGGCACCCTGAGCACTGAGCACCCAGCACCCTGAGCACTGAGCACCCAGCACCCTGAGTACTGAGCACCCAGCACCCTGAGTACTATACACCCAGCACCCCGAGCAGTGAGCACCCAGCACCCTGAGCACTGAGCACCCAGCACCCTGAGTACTGAACACTGAGCACCCAGCACCCCGAGCACTGAGCACCCAGCACCCTGAGTACTGAACACTGAGCACCAAGCACCCCGAGTACTGAGCACCGAGCACCCCGAGAACTGAGCACCCAGCACCCTGAGCACTGAGCACTGAGCACCCTGAGCACTGAGCACCCAGCACCCCGAGTACTGAGCACTGAGCACCTTGAGCACTGAGCACCCAGCACCCTGAGCAATGAGCACCAAGCACCCCGAGTACTGAGCATCGATAACCCCGAGCACTGAGCACCCAGCACCCCGAGCATCGAGCACCCTGAGTACTGAGCAACCAGCACACTGAGCACTGAGCACCCAGCACCCTGAGCACTGAGCACCCAGCACCCTGAGCACTGAGCACCCAGCACCCTGAGTACTGAGCACCGAGCACACCGAGCACTGAGCACCCAGCACCCTGAGCACTGAGCACCCTTAGTACTGAGCACTGAGCACCCTGAGTACTGAGCACTGAGCACCCTGAGTACTGAGCACCCAGCACCCTGAGTACTGAGCACCCAGAACCCTGAGCAATGATCACCCTGAGTACTGAGCACCCAGCACATTGAGCACTGAGCACCGAGCACCCCGAGCACTGAGCACCCAGCACCCCGAGCACTGAGCACCCAGCACCCTGAGTACTGAGCACACAGCACCCTGAGTACTGAGCACCCAGCACCCCGAGCACTGAGCACCCAGCACCCTGAGCACTGAGCACCCAGCACCCTGCGCACTGAGCACCCAGCACCCCGAGCACTGAGCACCCAGCACCCTGAGTACTGAGCACTGAGCACCCAGCACCCCGAGCACTGAGCACCCAGCACCCTGAGTACTGAGCACTGAGCACCCAGCACCCCAAGCACTGTGCACCCAGCACACTGAGCACTGAGCACCCAGCACCCGAGTACTGAGCACCTAGCACCCTGAGTACTGAGCACCCAGCTCCCTGAGTACTGAGCACCCAGAACCCCGAGCACTGAGCACCCAGCACCCTGTGTACTGAGCACCGAGCACCCCGAGCACTGAGCACCCAACACGCTGAGTACTGAGCACCCAGCACCCCGAGAATGAGCACCCAGCACCTCGAGCACTGAGCACCCTGCACCCTGAGCACTGAACACCCAGCACCCTGAGTACTGAGCACCCAGCACCCCGAGCACTGAGCACCCAGCACCCTGAGTACTGAGCACCCTGAGTACTGAGCACCCAGAACCCTGAGTACTGAGCACCCTGCATCCGAGCACTGAGCTCCCTGAGTACTGAGCACCCAGCACCATGAGTACTGAGCACCCAGCACCCTGAGTACTGAGCACTGAGCACCCAGAGAACTGAGCACCCAGCACCCCGAGGACTGAGCACCCAGCACCCTGTGCACTGAGCACTGAGCATCCAGCACCCCGAGCACTGATCACCCTGAGCACTGAGCACCCAGCACCCCGAGTACTGAGAACTGAGCACCTTGAGCACTGAGCACCCAGCACCCTGAGCACTGAGCACCAAGCACCCCGAGCACTGAGCACCCTGAGCACTGAGCACCCAGCACCCCGAGTACTGAGCACCGAGAACCCCGAGCACTGAGCACCCTTAGTACTGAGCACTGAGCACCCTGAGTACTGAGCACTGAGCACCCTGAGTACTGAGCACTGAGCACCCTGAGTACTGAGCACCCAGCACCCTGAGTACTGAGCACCCAGAACCCTGAGCAATGATCACCCTGAGTACTGAGCACCCAGCACCTTGAGCACTGAGCACCGAGCACCCCGAGCACTGAGCACCCAGCACCCGGAGTACTGAGCACCCCGCACCCTGAGTACTAAGCACCGAGCACCATGAGTACTGAGCACCCAGCACCCTGAGCACTGAACACACAGCACCCTGAGTACTGGGCACCCCGAACACTGAGCGCCCAGCACCCTGAGTACTAAGCACCGAGCACCTCGAGCACTGAGCACCCAGCACCCCGAGCACTGAGCACCCAGCACCCCGAGCACTGAGCACCCAGCACCCTGAGTACTGAGCACACAGCACCCTGAGTACTGAGCACCCAGCACCCCGAGCACTGAGCACCCAGCACCCTGAGCACTGAGCACCCAGCACCCTGCGCACTGAGCACCCAGCACCCCGAGCACTGAGCACGCAGCACCCTGAGTACTGAGCACTGAGCACCCAGCACCCCGAGCACTGAGCACCCAGCACCCTGAGTACAGAGCACTGAGCACCCAGCACCCCGAGCACTGTGCACCCAGCACCCTGAGCACTGAGCACCCAGCACCCGAGTACTGAGCACCCAGCACCCTGAGTACTGACCACCCAGCTCCCTGAGTACTGAGCACCCAGCACCCCGAGTACTGAGCACCCAGCACCCCGAACACTGAGCACCCAGCACCCCGAGCACTGAGCACCCAGCACCCTGAGTACTGAGCACCCAGCACCCTGAGTACTGAGCACCGAGTACCCTGAGTACTGAGCACCCAGCACCCCGAGCACTGAGCACCCAGCACCCTGAGTACTGAGCACTGAGCACCCAGCACCCCGAGCACTGAGCACCCAGCACCCTGTGTACTGAGCACTGAGTACCCAGTACCCCGAGCACTGAGACCCAGCACCCTGAGCACTGAGAACCCAGCACCCCGAGCACTGAGCACCCAGCACCCTGAGTACTGAGCACCCAGCACCCTGAGTACTGAGCACCCAGCACCCTGAGTACTGAGCACCCAGCACCCTGAGCACTGAGCACCCGGCACCCTGAGCACTGAGCACCCAGCACCCTGAGCACTGAGCACCCAGCACCCTGAGTACTGAGCACCCAGCACCCTGAGTACTATACACCCAGCACCCCGAGCAGTGAGCACCCAGCACCCTGAGCACTGAGCACCCAGCACCCTGAGTACTGAACACAGAGCACCCAGCACCCCGAGCACTGAGCACCCAGCACCCTGAGTACTGAGCACTGAGCACCAAGCACCCCGAGTACTGAGCACCGAGCACCCCGAGAACTGAGCACCCAGCACCCTGAGCACTGAGCACTGAGCATCCTGAGCACTGAGCACCCAGCACCCCGAGTACTGAGCACTGAGCACCTTGAGCACTGAGCACCCAGCACCCTGAGCAATGAGCACCAAGCACCCCGAGTACTGAGCAACGAGAACCCCGAGCACTGAGCACCCAGCACCCCGAGCATCGAGCACCCTGAGTACTGAGCAACCAGCACACTGAGCACTGAGCACCCAGCACCCTGAGCACTGAGCACCCAGCACCCTGAGCACTGAGCACCCTTAGTACTGAGCACTGAGCACCCTGAGTACTGAGCACTGAGCACCCTGAGTACTGAGCACCCAGCACCCTGAGTACTGAGCACCCAGAACCCTGAGCAATGATCACCCTGAGTACTGAGCACCCAGCACATTGAGCACTGAGCACCGAGCACCCCGAGCACTGAGCACCCAGCACCCCGAGCACTGAGCATCCAGCACCCTGAGTACTGAGCACACAGCACACTGAGTACTGAGCACCCAACACCCCGAGCACTGAGCACCCAGCACCCTGAGCACTGAGCACCCAGCACCCTGCGCACTGAGCACCCAGCACCCCGAGCACTGAGCACCCAGCACCCTGAGTACTGAGCACTGAGCACCCAGCACCCCGAGCACTGAGCACCCAGCACCCTGAGTACTGAGCACTGAGCACCCAGCACCCCAAGCACTGTGCACCCAGCACACTGAGCACTGAGCACCCAGCACCCGAGTACTGAGCACCTAGCACCCTGAGTACTGAGCACCCAGCTCCCTGAGTACTGAGCACCCAGAACCCCGAGTACTGAGCACCCAGCACCCCGAACACTGAGCACCCAGCACCCTGAGTACTGAGCACCGAGCACCTCGAGCACTGAGCACCCAGCACCCCGAGCACTGAGCACCCAGCACCCCGAGCACTGAGCACCCAGCACCCTGAGTACTGAGCACCCAGCACCCTGAGTACTGAGCACCGAGTACCCTGAGTACTGAGCACCCAGCACCCCGAGCACTGAGCACCCAGCACCCTGAGTTCTGAGCACTGAGCACCCAGCACCCCGAGCACTGAGCACCCAGCACCCTGTGTACTGAGCACTGAGTACCCAGTACCCCGAGCACTGAGACCCAGCACCCTGAGCACTGAGCACCCAGCACACCGAGCACTGAGCACCCAGCACCCTGAGTACTGAGCACCCAGCACCCTGAGTACTGAGCACCCAGCACCCTGAGTACTGAGCACCCAGCACCCTGAGCACTGAGCACCCGGCACCCTGAGCACTGAGCACCCAGCACCCTGAGCACTGAGCACCTAGCACCCTGAGTACTTAGCACCCAGCACCCTGAGTACTATACACCCAGCACCCCGAGCAGTGAGCACCCAGCACCCTGAGCACTGAGCACCCAGCACCCTGAGTACTGAGCACTGAGCACCCAGCACCCCGAGCACTGAGCACCCAACACCCTGAGTACTGAGCACTGAGCACCAAGCACCCCGAGTACTGAGCACCGAGCACCCCGAGAACTGAGCACCCAGCACCCTGAGCACTGAGCACTGAGCACCCTGAGCACTGAGCACCCAGCACCCCGAGTACTGAGCACTGAGCACCTTGAGCACTGAGCACCAAGCACCCTGAGCACTGAGCACCAAGCACCCCGAGTACTGAGCACCGAGAACCCCGAGCACTGAGCACCCAGCACCCTGAGCACTGAGCACCCAGGACCCTGAGTACTGAGCACCCAGCACCATGAGTACTGAACACCCAGCACCCTGAGCACTGAGCACTGAGCACCCAGCACCCTGAGCACTGAGCACTGAGCACCCAGCACCCCGAGCACTGAGCACCCAGCACCCTGAGCACCCAGCACCCTGAGCACTGAGCACCCTGAGTACTGACCAATGAGCACCCAGCACCCTGAGTACTGAGCACCCAACACTCTGAGCACTTAGCACCCAGCACGCTGAGTACTGAGCACTGAGCACCCAGCACCCTGAGTACTGAGCACCCATCACCCTGAGTACTGAGCACCCAGCACCCTGAGCACTGAGCACCCAGCACCCCGAGCACTGAGCACCCAGCACCCTGAGTACTGAGCACTGAGCACCCAGCACCCCGAGCACTGAGCACTCAGTACCCTGTGTACTGAGCACTGAGTACCCAGTACCCCGTGCACTGAGACCCAGCACCCTGAGCACTGAGCACCCAGCACCCCGAGTACTGAGCACCCAGCAGCCCGAGCACTGAGCACCCAGCACCCCGAGCACTGAGCACCCAGCACCCTGAGTACTGAGCACCCAGCACCCCGAGCACTGAGCACCCAGCACCCTGAGCACTGAGCAACGAGAACCCCGAGCACTGTGCACCCAGCACCCTGAGAACTGAGCACCCAGCACCCTGAGTACTGAGCACACAGCATCCTGAGCACTGAGTACTGAGCAGCCCAAGCACTGAGCACCCAGCACCCTGAGCACTGAGCACCCAGCACCCCTTGCACTGAGCACCCAGCACCCAGAGTACTGAGCACGCAGCACCCTGAGTACTGAGCACCCAGCACCCCGAGCACTGAGCACCCAGCACCCTGAGCACTGAGCACCCAGGACCCTGAGTACTGAGCACCCAGCACCCCGAGCACTGAGCACCCAGCACCCTGAGAACTGAGCACCGAGCACCCCGAGCACTGACACCAAGCACCCCGAGCACTGAGAACCCAGCACCCTGAGTACTGAGCACCGAGCACCCCGAGCACTGAGCACCCAGCACCCTGAGTACTGAGCACGGAGCACCCCGAGCACTGAGCACCCAGCACCCTGAGTACTGAGCACGGAGCACCCTGAGTACTGAGCACCCTGCACCCCGAGCACTGAGCACCCAGCACCCTGAGCACTGAGCACCCAGGACCCTGAGTACTGAGCACCCAGCACCCCGAGCACTGAGCACCCAGCACCCTGAGAACTGAGCACCGAGCACCCCGAGCACTGAGCACCAAGCACCCCGAGCACTGAGAACCCAGCACCCTGAGAACTGAGCACCGAGCACCCCGAGCACTGAGCACCAAGCACCCCGAGCACTGAGCACCCAGCACCCTGTGTACTGAGCACCGAGCACCCCGAGCACTGAGCACCCAGCACCCTGAGTACTGAGCACGGAGCACCCTGAGTACTGTGCACCCAGCACCCCGAGCACTTAGCACCCAGCACACTGAGTACTGAGCACCCAGCACCCTGAGCACTGAGCATCCAGCACCCCGAGCACTGAGCACCCAGCACTCTGAGTACTGAGAACCGAGCACCCCGAGCACTGAGCACCCAGCACCTTGAGCACTGAGCACCCTGAGTACTGAGCACCCAGCACCCTGAGCACTGAGCACCCAGCACCCCGAGTACTGAGCACCGAGCACCCCGAGAACTGAGCACCCAGCACCCCGAGCACTGAGCACTGTGCACCCTGAGCACTGAGCACCCAGCACCCCGAGTACTGAGCACTGAGCACCCTAAGTACTGAGCACCCAGCACCCCGAGTACTGAGCACTGAGCACCATGAGTACTGAGCACCCAGCACCCTGAGCACTGAGCACTGAGGACCCTGAGTACTGAGCACCGAGCACCCCGAGCACTGAGCACCCAGCACACTGAGTACTGAGCACCGAGCTCCCCGAGCACTGAGCACCCAGCACCCGGAGTACTGAGCACGCAGCACCCTGAGTACTGAGCACCCAGCTCCCCTTACACGGAGCACCCATCACCCGGAGTACTGAGCACGCAGCACCCTGAGTACTGAGCACCCAGCAGCCCGAGCACTGAGCACCCAGCACCCTGAGTACTGAGCACCGAGCACCCCGAGCACTGAGCACCAAGCACCCCGAGCACTGAGAACCCAGCACCCTGAGTACTGAGCACGGAGCACCCCGAGCACTGAGCACCCAGCACCCTGAGTACTGAGCACCGAGCACCCCGAGCACTGAGCACCCAGCACCCTGAGTACTGAGCACAGAGCACCCTGAGTACTGTGCACCCAGCACCCCGAGCACTTAGCACCCAGCACCCTGAGTACTGAGCACCCAGCACCCTGAGCACTGAGCATCCAGCACCCCGAGCACTGAGCACCCAGCACTCTGAGTACTGAGAACCGAGCACCCCGAGCACTGAGCACCCAGCACCTTGAGCACTGAGCACCCTGAGTACTGAGCACCCAGCACCCTGAGCACTGAGCACCCAGCACCCCGAGTACTGAGCACCGAGCACCCCGAGAACTGAGCACCCAGCACCCCGAGCACTGAGCACTGTGCACCCTGAGCACTGAGCACCCAGCACCCCGAGTACTGAGCACTGAGCACACTAAGTACTGAGCACCCAGCACCCCGAGTACTGAGCACTGAGCACCATGAGTACTGAGCACCCAGCACCCTGAGCACTGAGCACTGAGGACCCTGAGTACTGAGCACCGAGCACCCCGAGCACTGAGCACCCAGCACCCTGAGTACTGAGCACCGAGCTCCCCGAGCACTGAGCACCCTGAGTACTGAGCACCCAGCACCCTTAGTACTGAGCACCCAGCACCCCGAGAATGAGCACCCTGAGCACTGAGCACCCAGCACCCTGAGTACTGAGCACCCAGCACCCTAAGCACTGACCACCCAGCACCCTGAACATTGAGCACCCAGCACCCTGAGTACTGAGCACCCAGCACCCTGAGTACTGAACACCCAGCACCCTTAGCACTGAGCACTGAGCACCCAGCACCCTGAGCACTGAGCACTGAGCACCCAGCCCCCTGAGCACTGAGTACCCAGCACCCCGAGCACTGAGTACCCAGCACCCTGAGCACCCAGCACCCTGAGCACTGAGCACCCTGAGCACTGAGCACTGAGCACCCAGCACCCTGAGTACTGAGCAGCCAACACTCTGAGCAAAGAGCACCCAGCACGCTGAGTACTGAGCACTGAGCACCCAGCACCCTGAGTACTGATCACCCAGCACCCCGAGCACTGAGCACCCAGCACCCTGTGTACTGAGCACCGAGCACCCCGAGCACTGAGCACCCAACACGCTGAGTACTGAGCACCCAGCACCCCGAGAATGAGCACCCAGCACCTCGAGCACTGAGAACCCTGCACCCTGAGCACTGAGCACCCAGCACCCTGAGTACTGAGCACCCAGCACCCCGAGCACTGAGCACCCAGCACCCTGAGTACTGAGCACCCTGAGTACTGAGCACCCAGAACCCTGAGTACTGAGCACCCTGCACCCCGAGCACTGAGCTCCCTGAGTACTGAGCACCCAGCACCCTGAGTACTGAGCACCCAGCACCCTGAGTACTGAGCACTGAGCACCCAGAGAACTGAGCATCCAGCACCCCGAGGACTGAGCACCCAGCACCCTCTGCACTGAGCACTGAGCATCCAGCACCCCGAGCACTGAGCACCCTGAGCTCTTAGCACCCTGAGTACTTAGCACCCAGCACCCTGAGTACTGAGCACCCAGCACCCTGAGCACTGAGCACCCAGCATCCTGAGTACTGAGCACCCAGCACCCTGAGTACTGAGCACTGAGCACCCCGAGCACTGAGCACCCAGCACCCTGAGCACTGAGCACCCAGCACCCTGAGCACTGAGCACCCAGCACCCTGAGCACTGAGCACCAAGCACCCCGAGTACTGAGCACCGAGCACCCCGAGAACTGAGCACCCAGCACCCTGAGTACTGAGCACCGAGCTCCCCGAGCACTGAGCACCCTGAGTACTGAGCACCCAGCACCCTGAGTACTGAGCACCGAGCACCCCGAGCACTGAGCACCCAGCACCCCGAGCACTGAGCACCCAGCACCCTGAGTTTCTGAGCACCCAGCACCCCGAGAATGAGCACCCTGAGCACTGAGTACCCAGCACCATGAGTACTGAGCACCGAGCACCCTGAGCACTGAGCACCCAGCACCCTGAGTACTGAGCACCCAGCACCCTGAGTACTGAGCATCCAGCACCCTGAGCACTGAGCACCCAACAACCTGAATACTGAGCACCCAGCACTCTGAGCACTGAGCACCCAGCACCCCGAGCACTGAGCACCCAGCACACCGAGCACTGAGCACTGAGCACCCTGAGCACTGAGCACCCAGCAACCCGAGTACTGAGCACTGAGCACCCTGAGTACTGAGTACCCAGCACCCCGAGTACTGAGCACTGAGCACCCTGAGTACTGAGCACCCAGCCCCCTGAGCACTGAGCACTGAGTACCCTGAGTACTGAGCACCGAGCACCCCGAGCACTGAGCACCCAGCACCCCGAGCACTGAGCACCCAGCACCCTGTGTACTGAGCACTGAGTACCCAGTACCCCCGAGCACTGAGACCCAGCACCCTGAGCACTGAGCACCCAGCACCCCGAGTACTGATCACCCAGCACCCCGAGCACTGAGCACCCAGCACCCCGAGCACTGAGCACCCAGCACCCTGAGTACTGAGCAAACAGCACCCCGAGCACTGAGCACCCAGCACCCCGAGCACTGAGCACCCAGCACCCTGAGTACTGAGCACCAAGCACCCCGAGCACTGAGCACCGAGCACCCCGAGCACTGAGCACCCAGCACCCCGAGCACTGAGCACCCAGCACCCTGAGAACTGAGCACCCAGCACCCTGAGTACTGAGCACCCAGCATCCTCAGCACTGAGCACCCAGCACCCTGAGCACTGAGCCCCCAGGACCCTGAGTACTGAGCACCCAGCACCCTGAGTACTGAACACCCAGCACCCAGAGCACTGAGCACTGAGCACCCAGCATCCTGAGCACTGAGCACTGAGCAACCAGCACCCTGAGCACTGAGCACCCAGCACCCCGAGCACTGAGCACCCAGCACCCTGATCACCCAGCACCCTGAGCACTGAGCACCCTGAGCACTGAGCAATGAGCACCCAGCACCCTGAGTACTGAGCACACAACACTCTGAGCTCTGAGCACCCAGCACGCTGAGTACTGAGCACCCAGCACCCCGAGCACTGAGCACCCAGCACCCTGTGTACTGAGCACCGAGCACCCCGAGCACTGAGCACCCAGCACCCTGAGTACTGAGCACCCAGCACCCCGAGAATGAGCACCCAGCACCCCGAGCACTGAGCACCCAGCACCCAGAGCACTGAGCATCCAGCACCCTGAGTACTGAGCACCCAGCACCCCGAGCACTGAGCACCCAGCACCCTGAGTACTGAGCACCCTGAGTACTGAGCACCCAGCAACCTGAGTACTGAGCACCCTGCACCCCGAGCACTGAGCTCCCTGAGTACTGAGCACTGAGCACCCAGAGAACTGAGCACCCAGCACCCCGAGGACTGAGCACCCAGCACCCTGTGCACTGAGCACTGAGCATCCAGCACCCCGAGCACTGAGCACCCTGAGCTCTTAGCACCCTGAGTACTGAGCACCCAGCACCCTGAGTACTGAGCACCCAACACTCTGAGCACTGAGCACCCAGCACGCTGAGTACTGAGCACCCAGCACCCCGAGCACTGAGCACCCAGCACCCTGTGTACTGAGCACCGAGCACCCCGAGCACTGAGCACCCAGCACCCTGAGTACTGAGCACCCAGCACCCCGAGAATGAGCACCCAGCACCCCGAGCACTGAGCACCCAGCACCCTGAGCACTGAGCACCCAGCACCCTGAGTACTGAGCACCCAGCACCCCGAGCACTGTGCACCCAGCACCCTGAGTACTGAGCACCCTGAGTACTGAGCACCCAGCAACCTGAGTACTGAGCACCCTGCACGCCGAGCACTGAGCTCCCTGAGTACTGAGCACCCAGCACCCTGAGCACTGAGCACCCAGCACCCCGAGCACTGAGCACCCAGCACCCTGAGTACTGAGCACTGAGCACCCAGCACCCCGAGGACTGAGCACCCAGCACCCTGTGCACTGAGCACTGAGCATCCAGCACCCCGAGCACTGAGCACCCTGAGCTCTTAGCACCCAGAGTACTGAGCACCCAGCACCCTGAGTACGGAGCACCCAACACCCTGAGCACTGAGCACCCAGCACCCTGAGTACTGAGCACCCAGCACCCTGAGTACTGAGCACCGAGCACCCCGAGCACTGAGCACCCAGCACCCTGAGCACTGAGCACCCAGCACCCCGATCACTGTGCACCCAGCACCCTGAGCACTGAGCACACAGCACCCCGAGCACTGAGCACCCAGCACCCTGAGCACTGAGCACCCAGCACCCCGAGCACTGAGCACCCAGCACCCTGAGCACTGAGCACCCAGCACCCCGAGTACTGAGCACCGAGCACCCCGAGAACTGAGCACCCAGCACCCAGAGTACTGAGCACTGAGCACCCTGAGTACTGAGCACCCAGCACCCCGAGTACTGAGCACTGAGCACCATGAGTACTGAGCACCCAGCACCCTGAGCACTGAGCACTGAGAACCCTGAGTACTGAGCACCGAGCACCCCGAGCACTGAGCACCCAGCACCCTGAGTACAGAGCACCGAGCTCCCCGAGCACTGAGCACCCTGAGTACTGAGCACCCAGCACCCTCAGTACTGAGCACCCAGCACCCCGAGAATGAGCACCCTGAGCACTGAGTACCCAGCACCATGAGTACTGAGCACTGAGCACCCTGAGCACTGAGCACCCAGCACCCTGAGTACTGAGCACCCAGCACCCTGAGTACTGAGCACCCAGCACCCTGAGCACTGAGCACCCAGCAACCTGAGTACTGAGCACCCAGCACTCTGAGCACTGAGCACCCAGCACCCTGAGCACTGAGCACCCAGCACACTGAACACTGAGCACTGAGCACCCTGAGCACTGAGCACCCAGCACCCCGAGTACTGAGCACTGAGCACCCTGAGTACTGAGCACCCAGCACCCTGAGCACTGAGCAATGAGAACCCTGAGTACTGAGCACCCAGCACCCTGAGCACTGAGCACTGAGAACCCTGAGTACTGAGCACCGAGCACCCAGAGAACTGAGCACCCAGCACCCCGAGCACTGAGCACCCTGAGCTCTTAGCACCCTGAGTACTGAGCACCCAGCACCCTGAGTACTGAGCACCCAGCACCCTGAGCACTGAGCACCCAGCACCCCGAGTACTGAGCACCCAGCAGCCCGAGCACTGTGCACCCAGCACCCCGAGCACTGAGCACCCAGCACCCTGAGTACTGAGAACCCAGCACCCCGAGCACTGAGCACCCAGCACCCCGAGCACTGAGCAACGAGAACCCCGAGCACTGTGCACCCAGCACCCTCAGAACTGAGCACCCAGCACCCTGAGTACTGAGCACCCAGCATCCTGAGCACTGAGTACTGAGCAGCCCAAGCACTGAACACCCAGCACACTGAGCACTGAGCACCCAGCACCCCTTGCACTGAGCACCCAGCACCCGGAGTACTGAGCCCGCAGCACCCTGAGTATTGAGCACCCAGCACCCCGAGCACTGAGCACCCAGCACCCTGAGCACTGAGCACCCAGGACCCTGAGTACTGAGCACCCAGCACCCCGAGCACTGAGCACCCAGCACCCTGAGTACTGAGCACCCAGCACCCCGAGCACTGAGCACCCAGCACCCTGAGTAATGAGCACCGAGCACCCCGAGCACTGAGCACCAAGCACCCCGAGCACTGAGAACCCAGCACCCTGCGTACTGAGCACGGAGCACCCCGAGCACTGAGCACCCAGCACCCTGAGTACTGAGCACCGAGCACCCCGAGCACTGAGCACCCAGCACCCTGAGTCCTGAGCACGGAGCACCCTGAGTACTGTGCACCCAGCACCCCGAGCACTTAGCACCCAGCACCCTGAGTACTGAGCACCCAGCACCCTGAGTACTGAGCACCCAGCACCCTGAGTACTGAGCACCCAGCACCCTGAGTACTGAGCACCCAGCACCCTGAGCACTGAGCACCCAGCAACCTGCGTACTGAGCACCCAGCACTCTGAGCACTGAGCACCCAGCACCCCGAGCACTGAGCACCCAGCACCCCGAGCACTGAGCACTGAGCACCCTGAGCACTGAGCACCCAGCACCCCGAGTACTGAGCACTGAACACCCTGATTACTGAGCACCCAGCACCCCGAGTACTGAGCACTGAGCACCCTGAGTACTGAGCACCCAGCACCCTGAGCACTGAGCACTGAGAACCCTGAGTACTGAGCACCGAGCACCCAGAGAACTGAGCACCCAGCACCCCGAGCACTGAGCACCCTGAGCTCTTAGCACCCTGAGTACTGAGCACCCAGCACCCTGAGTACTGAGCACCCAGCACCCCGAGAATGAGCACCCTGAGCACTGAGTACCCAGCACCATGAGTACTGAGCACCGAGCACCCTGAGCACTGAGCACCCAGCACCCTGAGCACTGAGCACCCAGCACCCCGAGTACTGAGCACTGAGCACCATAAGTACTGAGCACCCAGCACCCTGAGCACTGAGCACTGAGAACCCTGAGTACTGAGCACCGAGCACCCCGAGCACTGAGCACCCAGCACCCTGAGTACAGAGCACCGAGCTCCCCGAGCACTGAGCACCCTGAGTACTGAGCACCCAGCACCCTGAGTACTGAGCACCCAGCACCCCGAGAATGAGCACCCTGAGCACTGAGTACCCAGCACCATGAGTACTGAGCACCGAGCACCCTGAGCACTGAGCACCCAGCACCCTGAGTACTGAGCACCCAGCACCCTGAGTACTGAGCACCCAGCACCCTGAGCACTGAGCACCCAGCAACGTGAGTACTGAGCACCCAGCACTCTGAGCACTGAGCACCCAGCACCCCGAGCACTGAGCACCCAGCACACCGAGCACTGAGCACTGAGCACCCTGAGCACTGAGCACCCAGCACCCCGAGTACTGAGCACTGAGCACCCTGAGTACTGAGCACCCAGCACCCTGAGCACTGAGCACTGAGAACCCTGAGTACTGAGCACCCAGCACCCCGAGTACTGAGCACTGAGCACCCTGAGTACTGAGCACCCAGCACCCTGAGCACTGAGCGCTGAGAACCCTGAGTACTGAGCACCCAGCACCCTGATTACTGAGCACCCAGCACCCTGAGCACTGAGCACCCAGCACCCCGAGCACTGAGCACCCAGCACCCTGAGTACTGAACACTGAGCACCCAGCACCCCGAGCACTGAGCACTCAGCACCCTGTGTACTGAGCACTGAGCACCGAGCACCCCGAGCACTGAGCACCCAGCACCCTGAGCACTGAGCACCCAGCACCCCGATCACTGTGCACCCAGCACCCTGAGCACTGAGCACACAGCACCCCGAGCACTGAGCACCCAGCACCCTGAGCACTGAGCACCCAGCACCCCGAGCACTGAGCACCCAGCACCCTGAGCACTGAGCACCCAGCACCCCGAGTACTGAGCACCGAGCACCCCGAGAACTGAGCACCCAGCACCCAGAGTACTGAGCACTGAGCACCCTGAGTACTGAGCACCCAGCACCCCGAGTACTGAGCACTGAGCACCATGAGTACTGAGCACCCAGCACCCTGAGCACTGAGCACTGAGAACCCTGAGTACTGAGCACCGAGCACCCCGAGCACTGAGCACCCAGCACCCTGAGTACAGAGCACCGAGCTCCCCGAGCACTGAGCACCCTGAGTACTGAGCACCCAGCACCCTCAGTACTGAGCACCCAGCACCCCGAGAATGAGCACCCTGAGCACTGAGTACCCAGCACCATGAGTACTGAGCACTGAGCACCCTGAGCACTGAGCACCCAGCACCCTGAGTACTGAGCACCCAGCACCCTGAGTACTGAGCACCCAGCACCCTGAGCATTGAGCACCCAGCAACCTGAGTACTGAGCACCCAGCACTCTGAGCACTGAGCACCCAGCACCCTGAGCACTGAGCACCCAGCACACTGAACACTGAGCACTGAGCACCCTGAGCACTGAGCACCCAGCACCCCGAGTACTGAGCACTGAGCACCCTGAGTACTGAGCACCCAGCACCCTGAGCACTGAGCAATGAGAACCCTGAGTACTGAGCACCCAGCACCCTGAGCACTGAGCACTGAGAACCCTGAGTACTGAGCACCGAGCACCCAGAGAACTGAGCACCCAGCACCCCGAGCACTGAGCACCCTGAGCTCTTAGCACCCTGAGTACTGAGCACCCAGCACCCTGAGTACTGAGCACCCAGCACCCTGAGCACTGAGCACCCAGCACCCCGAGTACTGAGCACCCAGCAGCCCGAGCACTGTGCACCCAGCACCCCGAGCACTGAGCACCCAGCACCCTGAGTACTGAGAACCCAGCACCCCGAGCACTGAGCACCCAGCACCCCGAGCACTGAGCAACGAGAACCCCGAGCACTGTGCACCCAGCACCCTCAGAACTGAGCACCCAGCACCCTGAGTACTGAGCACCCAGCATCCTGAGCACTGAGTACTGAGCAGCCCAAGCACTGAACACCCAGCACACTGAGCACTGAGCACCCAGCACCCCTTGCACTGAGCACCCAGCACCCGGAGTACTGAGCCCGCAGCACCCTGAGTATTGAGCACCCAGCACCCCGAGCACTGAGCACCCAGCACCCTGAGCACTGAGCACCCAGGACCCTGAGTACTGAGCACCCAGCACCCCGAGCACTGAGCACCCAGCACCCTGAGTACTGAGCACCCAGCACCCCGAGCACTGAGCACCCAGCACCCTGAGTAATGAGCACCGAGCACCCCGAGCACTGAGCACCAAGCACCCCGAGCACTGAGAACCCAGCACCCTGCGTACTGAGCACGGAGCACCCCGAGCACTGAGCACCCAGCACCCTGAGTACTGAGCACCGAGCACCCCGAGCACTGAGCACCCAGCACCCTGAGTCCTGAGCACGGAGCACCCTGAGTACTGTGCACCCAGCACCCCGAGCACTTAGCAAACAGCACCCTGAGTACTGAGCACCCAGCACCCTGAGTACTGAGCACCCAGCACCCTGAGTACTGAGCACCCAGCACCCTGAGTACTGAGCACCCAGCACCCTGAGCACTGAGCACCCAGCAACCTGCGTACTGAGCACCCAGCACTCTGAGCACTGAGCACCCAGCACCCCGAGCACTGAGCACCCAGCACCCCGAGCACTGAGCACTGAGCACCCTGAGCACTGAGCACCCAGCACCCCGAGTACTGAGCACTGAACACCCTGATTACTGAGCACCCAGCACCCCGAGTACTGAGCACTGAGCACCCTGAGTACTGAGCACCCAGCACCCTGAGCACTGAGCACTGAGAACCCTGAGTACTGAGCACCGAGCACCCAGAGAACTGAGCACCCAGCACCCCGAGCACTGAGCACCCTGAGCTCTTAGCACCCTGAGTACTGAGCACCCAGCACCCTGAGTACTGAGCACCCAGCACCCCGAGAATGAGCACCCTGAGCACTGAGTACCCAGCACCATGAGTACTGAGCACCGAGCACCCTGAGCACTGAGCACCCAGCACCCTGAGCACTGAGCACCCAGCACCCCGAGTACTGAGCACTGAGCACCATGAGTACTGAGCACCCAGCACCCTGAGCACTGAGCACTGAGAACCCTGAGTACTGAGCACCGAGCACCCCGAGCACTGAGCACCCAGCACCCTGAGTACAGAGCACCGAGCTCCCCGAGCACTGAGCACCCTGAGTACTGAGCACCCAGCACCCTGAGTACTGAGCACCCAGCACCCCGAGAATGAGCACCCTGAGCACTGAGTACCCAGCACCATGAGTACTGAGCACCGAGCACCCTGAGCACTGAGCACCCAGCACCCTGAGTACTGAGCACCCAGCACCCTGAGTACTGAGCACCCAGCACCCTGAGCACTGAGCACCCAGCAACGTGAGTACTGAGCACCCAGCACTCTGAGCACTGAGCACCCAGCACCCCGAGCACTGAGCACCCAGCACACCGAGCACTGAGCACTGAGCACCCTGAGCACTGAGCACCCAGCACCCCGAGTACTGAGCACTGAGCACCCTGAGTACTGAGCACCCAGCACCCTGAGCACTGAGCACTGAGAACCCTGAGTACTGAGCACCCAGCACCCCGAGTACTGAGCACTGAGCACCCTGAGTACTGAGCACCCAGCACCCTGAGCACTGAGCGCTGAGAACCCTGAGTACTGAGCACCGAGCACCCAGAGAACTGAGCACCCAGCACCCCGAGCACTGAGCACCCTGAGCTCTTAGCACCCTGAGTACTGAGCACCCAGCACCCTGATTACTGAGCACCCAGCACCCTGAGCACTGAGCACCCAGCACCCCGAGCACTGAGCACCCAGCACCCTGAGTACTGAACACTGAGCACCCAGCACCCCGAGCACTGAGCACTCAGCACCCTGTGTACTGAGCACTGAGTACCCAGTACCCCGTGCACTGAGACCCAGCACCCTGAGCACTGAGCACCCAGCACCCCGAGTACTGAGCACCCAGCAGCCCGAGCACTGAGCACCCAGCACCCTGAGAACTGAGCACCCAGCACCATGAGCACTGAGCACCCAGCACCCCTTGCACTGAGCACCCAGCACCCGGAGTACTGAGCACGCAGCACCCTGAGTACTGAGCACCAAGCACCCCGAGCACTGAGCACCCAGCACCCTGAGCACTGAGCACCCAGGACCCTGAGTACTGAGCACCCAGCACCCCGAGCACTGAGCACCCAGCACCCTGAGTACTGAGCACCGAGCACCCCGAGCACTGAGCACCAAGCACCCCGAGCACTGAGAACCCAGCACCCTGCGTACTGAGCACGGAGCACCCCGATCACTGAGCACCCAGCACCCTGAGTACTGAGCACCGAGCACCCCGAGCACTGAGCACCCAGCACCCTGAGTACTGAGCATGGAGCACCCTGAGTACTGTGCACCCAGCACCCCGAGCACTTAGCACCCAGCACCCTTAGTACTGAGCACCCAGCACCCTGAGTACTGAGCACCCAGCACCCTGAGTACTGAGCACCCAGCACCCTGAGCACTGAGCACCCAGCAACCTTCGTACTGAGCACCCAGCACTCTGAGCACTGAGCACCCAGCACCCCGAGCACTGAGCACCCAGCACCCCGAGCACTGAGCACTGAGCACCCTGAGCACTGAGCACCCAGCACCCCGAGTACTGAGCACTGAGCACCCTGAGTACTGAGCACCCAGCACCCCGAGTACTGAGCACTGAGCACCCTGAGTACTGAGCACCCAGCACCCTGAGCACTGAGCACTGAGAACCCTGAGTACTGAGCACCGACCACCCAGAGAACTGAGCACCCAGCACCCCGAGTACTGAGCACCCAGCACCCTGAGTACTGAGCACCCAGCACCCTGAGCACTGAGCACCCAGCACCCTGAGCACTGAGCACCCAGCACCCTGAGCACTGAGCACCCAGCACCCCGAGCACTGAGCACCCAGCACCCTGAGTACTGAGCACTGAGCACCCAGCACCCCGAGCACTGAGCACTCAGTACCCTGTGTACTGAGCACTGAGTACCCAGTACCCCGTGCACTGAGACCCAGCACCCTGAGCACTGAGCACCCAGCACCCCGAATACTGAGCACCCAGCACCCTGAGTACTGAACAGCCAGCACCCAGAGCACTGTGCACTGAGCACCCAGCACCCTGAGCACTGAGCACTGAGCAACCAGCACCCTGAGCACTGAGCACCCAGCACCCTGAGCACCCAGCACCCTGAGCACTGAGAACCCTGAGCACTGAGCAATGAGCACCCAGCACCCTGAGTACTGAGCACCCAAAACTCTGAGCACTGAGCACCCTGCACGCTGAGTACTGAGCACCCAGCACCCCGAGCACTGAGCACCCAGCACCCTGTGTACTGAGCACCAAGCACCCCGAGCACTGAGCACCCAGCACCCTGAGTACTGAGCACCCAGCACCCCGAGAATGAGCACCCAGCACCCCGAGCACTGAGCACCCAGCACCCTGAGCACTGAGCACCCAGCACCCTGAGTACTGAGCACCCAGCACCCCGAGCACTGAGCACCCAGCACCCTGAGTACTGAGCACCCTGAGTACTGAGCACCCAGCAACCTGAGTACTGAGCACCCTGCACCCCGAGCACTGAGCTCCCTGAGTACTGAGCACCCAGCACCCTGAGCACTGAGCACCCAGCACCCTGAGTACTGAGCACTGATCACCCAGAGAACTGAGCACCCAGCACCCCGAGGACTGAGCACCCAGCACCCTGTGCACTGAGCACTGAGCATCCAGCACCCCGAGCACTGAGAACCCTGAGCTCTTAGCACCCAGAGTACTGAGCACCCAGCACCCTGAGTACGGAGCACCCAGCACCCTGAGCACTGAGCACCCAGCACCCTGAGTACTGAGCACCCAGCACCCTGAGTACTGAGCACCGAGCACCCCGAGCACTGAGCACCCAGCACCCTGAGAACTGAGCACCCAGCACCCCAAGCACTGTGCACCCAGCACCCTGAGCACTGAGCACACAGCACCCCGAGCACTGAGCACCCAGCACCCTGAGCACTGAGCACCCAGCACCCCGAGCACTGAGCACCCAGCACCCTGAGCACTGAGCACCCAGCACCCCGAGCACTGAGCACTGAGCACCATGAGTACTGAGCACCCAGCACCCCGAGTACTGAGCACTGAGCACCATGAGTACTGAGCACCCAGCACCCTGAGCACTGAGCACTGAGAACCCTGAGTACTGAGCAACGAGCACCCCGAGCACTGAGCACCCAGCACCCTGAGTACAGAGCACCGAGCTCCCCGAGCACTGAGCACCCTGAGTACTGAGCACCCAGCACCCTGAGTACTGAGCACCCAGCACCCCGAGAATGAGCACCCTGAGCACTGAGTACCCAGCACCATGAGTACTGAGCACCGAGCACCCTGAGCACTGAGCACCCAGCACCCTGAGTACTGAGCACCCAGCACCCTGAGTACTCAGCACCCAGCACCCTGAGCACTGAGCACCCAGCAACCTGAGTACTGAGCACCCAGCACTCTGAGCACTGAGCACCCAGCACCCCGAGCACTGAGCACCCAGCACACTGAGCACTGAGCACTGAGCACCCTGAGCACTGAGCACCCAGCACCCCGAGTACTGAGCACTGAGCACCCTGAGTACTGAGCACCCAGCACCAAGAGTACTGAGCACTGAGAACCCTGAGTACTGAGCACCGAGCACCCAGAGAACTGAGCACCCAGAAGCCCGAGCACTGAGCACCCTGAGCTCTTAGCACCCTGAGTACTGAGCACCCAGCACCCTGAGTACTGAGCACCCAGCAACCTGAGCACTGAGCACCCAGCACCCCGAGCACTGAGCACCCAGCACCCTGAGTACTGAGCACTGAGCACCCAGCACCCCGAGCACTGAGAACCCAGCACCCTGCGTACTGAGCACGGAGCACCCCGAGCACTGAGCACCCAGCACCCTGAGTACTGAGCACCGAGCACCCCGAGCACTGAGCACCCAGCACCCTGAGTACTGAGCACGGAGCACCCTGAGTACTGTGCACCCAGCACCCCGAGCACTTAGCACCCAGCACCCTTAGTACTGAGCACCCAGCACCCTGAGTACTGAGCACCCAGCACCCTGAGTACTGAGCACCCAGCACCCTGAGTACTGAGCACCCAGCACCCTGAGCACTGAGCACCCAGCAACCTGCGTACTGAGCAAACAGCACTCTGAGCACTGAGCACCCAGCACCCCGAGCACTGAGCACCCAGCACCCCGAGTACTGAGCACTGAGCACCCTGAGTACTGAGCACCCAGCACCCCGAGTACTGAGCACTGAGCACGGTGAGTACTGAGCACCCAGCACCCTGAGCACTGAGCACTGAGAACCCTGAGTACTGAGCACCGAGCACCCAGAGAACTGAGCACCCAGCACCCCGAGCACTGAACACCCTGAGCTCTTAGCACCCTGAGTACTGAGCACCCAGCACCCTGAGTACTGAGCACCCAGCACCCTGAGCACTGAGCACCCAGCACCCCGAGCACTGAGCACCCAGCACCCTGAGTACTGAGCACTGAGCACCCAGCACCCCGAGCACTGAGCACTCAGCACCCTGTGTACTGAGCACTGAGTACCCAGTACCCCCGTGCACTGAGACCCAGCACCCTGAGCACTGAGCACCCAGCACCCCGAATACTGAGCACCCAGCACCCTGAGTACTGAACACCCAGCACCCACAGCACTGAGCACTGAGCACCCAGCACCCTGAGCACTGAGCACTGAGCACCCAGCACCCTGAGCACCCAGCACCCTGAGCACTGAGAACCCTGAGCACTGAGCAATGAGCACCCAGCACCCTGAGTACTGAGCACCCAACACTCTGAGCACTGAGCACCCTGCACGCTGAGTACTGAGCACCCAGCACCCCGAGCACTGAGCACCCAGCACCCTGTGTACTGAGCACCGAGCACCCCGAGCACTGAGCACCCAGCACCCTGAGTACTGAGCACCCAGCACAACGAGAATGAGCACCCAGCACCCCGAGCACTGAGCACCCAGCACCCTGAGCACTGAGCACCCAGCACCCTGAGTACTGAGCACCCAGCACCCCGAGCACTGAGCACCCAGCACCCTGAGTACTGAGCACCCTGAGTACCGAGCACCCAGCAACCTGAGTACTGAGCACCCTGCACCCCGAGCACTGAGCTCCCTGAGTACTGAGCACCCAGCACCCTGAGCACTGAGCACCCAGCACCCTGAGTACTGAGCACTGAGCCCCCAGAGAACTGAGCACCCAGCATCCCGAGGACTGAGCACCCAGCACCCTGTGCACTGAGCACTGAGCATCCAGCACCCCGAGCACTGAGCACCCTGAGCTCTTAGCACCCAGAGTACTGAGCACCCAGCACCCTGAGTACGGAGCACCCAGCACCCTGAGCACTGAGCACTCAGCACCCTGTGTACTGAGCACTGAGTACCCAGTACCCCGTGCACTGAGACCCAGCACCCTGAGCACTGAGCACCCAGCACCCCGAGTACTGAGCACCCAGCAGCCCGAGCACTGTGCACCCAGCATCCCGAGCACTGAGCACCCAGCACCCTGAGTACTGAGCACCCAGCACCCCGAGCACTGAGCACCCAGCACCCCGAGCTCTGAGCACCCAGCACCCCGAGCACTGAGAAACGAGAACCCCGAGCACTGTGCACCCAGCACCCTGAGAACTGAGCACCCAGCACCCTGAGCACTGAGCACCCAGCACCCCTTGCACTGAGCACCCAGCACCCGGAGTACTGAGCACGCAGCACCCTGAGTACTGAGCACCAAGCACCCCGAGCACTGAGCACCCAGCACCCTGAGCACTGAGCACCCAGGACCCTGAGTACTGAGCACCCAGCACCCCGAGCACTGAGCACCCAGCACCCTGAGTACTGAGCACCGAGCACCCCGAGCACTGAGCACCAAGCACCATGATCACTGAGAACACAGCACCCTGCGTACTGAGCACGGAGCACCCCGAGCACTGAGCACCCAGCACCCTGAGTACTGAGCACCGAGCACCCCGAGCACTGAGCACCCAGCACCCTGAGTACTGAGCATGGAGCACCCTGAGTACTGTGCACCCAGCACCCCGAGCACTTAGCACCCAGCACCCTTAGTACTGAGCACCCAGCACCCTGAGTACTGAGCACCCAGCACCCTGAGTACTGAGCACCCAGCACCCTGAGTACTGAGCACCCAGCACCCTGAGCACTGAGCACCCAGCAACCTTCGTACTGAGCACCCAGCACTCTGAGCACTGAGCACCCAGCACCCCGAGCACTGAGCACCCAGCACCCCGAGCACTGAGCACTGAGCACCCTGAGCACTGAGCACCCAGCACCCCGAGTACTGAGCACTGAGCACCCTGAGTACTGAGCACCCAGCACCCCGAGTACTGAGCACTGAGCACCCTGAGTACTGAGCACCCAGCACCCTGAGCACTGAGCACTGAGAACCCTGAGTACTGAGCACCGACCACCCAGAGAACTGAGCAACCAGCACCCCGAGCACTGAACACCCTGAGCTCTTAGCACCCTGAGTACTGAGCACCCAGCACCCTGAGTACTGAGCACCCAGCACCCTGAGCACTGAGCACCCAGCACCCCGAGCACTGAGCACCCAGCACCCTGAGTACTGAGCACTGAGCACCCAGCACCCCGAGCACTGAGCACTGAGGAACCAGCACCCTGAGCACTGAGCACCCAGCACCCCGAATACTGAGCACCCAGCACCCTGAGTACTGAACACCCAGCACCCAGAGCACTGTGCACTGAGCACCCAGCACCCTGAGCACTGAGCACTGAGGAACCAGCACCCTGAGCACTGAGCACCCAGCACCCTGAGCACCCAGCACCCTGAGCACTGAGAACCCTGAGCACTGAGCAATGAGCACCCAGCACCCTGAGTACTGAGTACCCAACACTCTGAGCACTGAGCACCCTGCACGCTGAGTACTGAGCACCCAGCACCCCGAGCACTGAGCACCCAGCACCCTGTGTACTGAGCACCGAGCACCCCGAGCACTGAGCACCCAGCACCCTGAGTACTGAGCACCCAGCACCCCGAGAATGAGCACCCAGCACCCCGAGCACTGAGCACCCAGCACCCTGAGCACTGAGCACCCAGCACCCTGAGTACTGAGCACCCAGCACCCCGAGCACTGAGCACCCAGCACCCTGAGTACTGAGCACCCTGAGTACTGAGCACCCAGCAACCTGAGTACTGAGCACCCTGCACCCCGAGCACTGAGCTCCCTGAGTACTGAGCACCCAGCACCCTGAGCACTGAGCACCCAGCACCCTGAGTACTGAGCACTGAGCACCCAGAGAACTGAGCACCCAGCACCCCGAGGACTGAGCACCCAGCACCCTGTGCACTGAGCACTGAGCATCCAGCACCCCGAGCACTGAGCACCCTGAGCTCTTAGCACCCAGAGTACTGAGCACCCAGCACCCTGAGTACGGAGCACCCAGCACCCTGAGCACTGAGCACCCAGCACCCTGAGTACTGAGCACCCAGCACCCTGAGTACTGAGCACCGAGCACCCCGAGCACTGAGCACCCAGCACCCTGAGCACTGAGCACCCAGCACCCCAAGCACTGTGCACCCAGCACCCTGAGCACTGAGCACACAGCACCCCGAGCACTGAGCACCCAGCACCCTGAGCACTGAGCACCCAGCACCCCGAGCACTGAGCACCCAGCACCCTGAGCACTGAGCACCCAGCACCCCGAGCACTGAGCACTGAGCACCATGAGTACTGAGCACCCAGCACCCCGAGTACTGAGCACTGAGCACCATGAGTACTGAGCACCCAGCACCCTGAGCACTGAGCACTGAGAACCCTGAGTACTGAGCAACGAGCACCCCGAGCACTGAGCACCCAGCACCCTGAGTACAGAGCACCGAGCTCCCCGAGCACTGAGCACCCTGAGTACTGAGCACCCAGCACCCTGAGTACTGATCACCCAGCACCCCGAGAATGAGCACCCTGAGCACTGAGTACCGAGCACCATGAGTACTGAGCACCGAGCACCCTGAGCACTGAGCACCCAGCACCCTGAGTACTGAGCACCCAGCACCCTGAGTACTCAGCACCCAGCACCCTGAGCACTGAGCACCCAGCAACCTGAGTACTGAGCACCCAGCACTCTGAGCACTGAGCACCCAGCACCCCGAGCACTGAGCACCCAGCACACCGAGCACTGAGCACTGAGCACCCTGAGCACTGAGCACCCAGCACCCCGAGTACTGAGCACTGAGCACCCTGAGTACTGAGCACCCAGCACCCCGAGTACTGAGCACTGAGAACCCTGAGTACTGAGCACCGAGCACCCAGAGAACTGAGCACCCAGAAGCCCGAGCACTGAGCACCCTGAGCTCTTAGCACCCTGAGTACTGAGCACCCAGCACCCTGAGTACTGAGCACCCAGCAACCTGAGCACTGAGCACCCAGCACCCCGAGCACTGAGCACCCAGCACCCTGAGTACTGAGCACTGAGCACCCAGCACCCCGAGCACTGAGAACCCAGCACCCTGCGTACTGAGCACGGATCACCCCGAGCACTGAGCACCCAGCACCCTGAGTACTGAGCACCCAGCACCCTGAGCACTGAGCACCCAGCAACCTGCGTACTGAGCAAACAGCACTCTGAGCACTGAGCACCCAGCACCCCGAGCACTGAGCACCCAGCACCCCGAGTACTGAGCACTGAGCACCCTGAGTACTGAGCACCCAGCACCCCGAGTACTGAGCACTGAGCACGGTGAGTACTGAGCACCCAGCACCCTGAGCACTGAGCACTGAGAACCCTGAGTACTGAGCACCGAGCACCCAGAGAACTGAGCACCCAGCACCCCGAGCACTGAACACCCTGAGCTCTTAGCACCCTGAGTACTGAGCACCCAGCACCCTGAGTACTGAGCACCCAGCACCCTGAGCACTGAGCACCCAGCACCCCGAGCACTGAGCACCCAGCACCCTGAGTACTGAGCACTGAGCACCCAGCACCCCGAGCACTGAGCACTCAGCACCCTGTGTACTGAGCACTGAGTACCCAGTACCCCGTGCACTGAGACCCAGCACCCTGAGCACTGAGCACCCAGCACCCCGAATACTGAGCACCCAGCACCCTGAGTACTGAACACCCAGCACCCACAGCACTGAGCACTGAGCACCCAGCACCCTGAGCACTGAGCACCCAGCACCCTGAGCACCCAGCACCCTGAGCACTGAGAACCCTGAGCACTGAGCAATGAGCACCCAGCACCCTGAGTACTGAGCACCCAACACTCTGAGCACTGAGCACCCTGCACGCTGAGTACTGAGCACCCAGCACCCCGAGCACTGAGCACCCAGCACCCTGTGTACTGAGCACCGAGCACCCCGAGCACTGAGCACCCAGCACCCTGAGTACTGAGCACCCAGCACCCCGAGAATGAGCACCCAGCACCCCGAGCACTGAGCACCCAGCACCCTGAGCACTGAGCACCCAGCACCCTGAGTACTGAGCACCCAGCACCCCGAGCACTGAGCACCCAGCACCCTGAGTACTGAGCACCCTGAGTACCGAGCACCCAGCAACCTGAGTACTGAGCACCCTGCACCCCGAGCACTGAGCTCCCTGAGTACTGAGCACCCAGCACCCTGAGCACTGAGCACCCAGCACCCTGAGTACTGAGCACTGAGCCCCCAGAGAACTGAGCACCCAGCATCCCGAGGACTGAGCACCCAGCACCCTGTGCACTGAGCACTGAGCATCCAGCACCCCGAGCACTGAGCACCCTGAGCTCTTAGCACCCAGAGTACTGAGCACCCAGCACCCTGAGTACGGAGCACCCAGCACCCTGAGCACTGAGCACTCAGCACCCTGTGTACTGAGCACTGAGTACCCAGTACCCCGTGCACTGAGACCCAGCACCCTGAGCACTGAGCACCCAGCACCCCGAGTACTGAGCACCCAGCAGCCCGAGCACTGTGCACCCAGCATCCCGAGCACTGAGCACCCAGCACCCTGAGTACTGAGCACCCAGCACCCCGAGCACTGAGCACCCAGCACCCCGAGCTCTGAGCACCCAGCACCCCGAGCACTGAGAAACGAGAACCCCGAGCACTGTGCACCCAGCACCCTGAGAACTGAGCACCCAGCACCCTGAGCACTGAGCACCCAGCACCCCTTGCACTGAGCACCCAGCACCCGGAGTACTGAGCACGCAGCACCCTAAGTACTGAGCACCAAGCACCCCGAGCACTGAGCACCCAGCACCCTGAGCACTGAGCACCCAGGACCCTGAGTACTGAGCACCCAGCACCCCGAGCACTGAGCACCCAGCACCCTGAGTACTGAGCACCGAGCACCCCGAGCACTGAGCACCAAGCACCATGATCACTGAGAACACAGCACCCTGCGTACTGAGCACGGAGCACCCCGAGCACTGAGCACCCAGCACCCTGAGTACTGAGCACCGAGCACCCCGAGCACTGAGCACCCAGCACCCTGAGTACTGAGCATGGAGCACCCTGAGTACTGTGCACCCAGCACCCCGAGCACTTAGCACCCAGCACCCTTAGTACTGAGCACCCAGCACCCTGAGTACTGAGCACCCAGCACCCTGAGTACTGAGCACCCAGCACCCTGAGTACTGAGCACCCAGCACCCTGAGCACTGAGCACCCAGCAACCTTCGTACTGAGCACCCAGCACTCTGAGCACTGAGCACCCAGCACCCCGAGCACTGAGCACCCAGCACCCCGAGCACTGAGCACTGAGCACCCTGAGAACTGAGCACCCAGCACCCCGAGTACTGAGCACTGAGCACCCTGAGTACTGAGCACCCAGCACCCCGAGTACTGAGCACTGAGCACCCTGAGTACTGAGCACCCAGCACCCTGAGCACTGAGCACTGAGAACCCTGAGTACTGAGCACCGACCACCCAGAGAACTGAGCAACCAGCACCCCGAGCACTGAACACCCTGAGCTCTTAGCACCCTGAGTACTGAGCACCCAGCACCCTGAGTACTGAGCACCCAGCACCCTGAGCACTGAGCACCCAGCACCCCGAGCACTGAGCACCCAGCACCCTGAGTACTGAGCACTGAGCACCCAGCACCCCGAGCACTGAGCACTCAGTACCCTGTGTACTGAGCACTGAGTACCCAGTACCCCGTGCACTGAGACCCAGCACCCTGAGCACTGAGCACCCAGCACCCCGAATACTGAGCACCCAGCACCCTGAGTACTGAACACCCAGCACCCAGAGCACTGTGCACTGAGCACCCAGCACCCTGAGCACTGAGCACTGAGGAACCAGCACCCTGAGCACTGAGCACCCAGCACCCTGAGCACCCAGCACCCTGAGCACTGAGAACCCTGAGCACTGAGCAATGAGCACCCAGCACCCTGAGTACTGAGTACCCAACACTCTGAGCACTGAGCACCCTGCACGCTGAGTACTGAGCACCCAGCACCCCGAGCACTGAGCACCCAGCACCCTGTGTACTGAGCACCGAGCACCCCGAGCACTGAGCACCCAGCACCCTGAGTACTGAGCACCCAGCACCCCGAGAATGAGCACCCAGCACCCCGAGCACTGAGCACCCAGCACCCTGAGCACTGAGCACCCAGCACCCTGAGTACTGAGCACCCAGCACCCCGAGCACTGAGCACCCAGCACCCTGAGTACTGAGCACCCTGAGTACTGAGCACCCAGCAACCTGAGTACTGAGCACCCTGCACCCCGAGCACTGAGCTCCCTGAGTACTGAGCACCCAGCACCCTGAGCACTGAGCACCCAGCACCCTGAGTACTGAGCACTGAGCACCCAGAGAACTGAGCACCCAGCACCCCGAGGACTGAGCACCCAGCACCCTGTGCACTGAGCACTGAGCATCCAGCACCCCGAGCACTGAGCACCCTGAGCTCTTAGCACCCAGAGTACTGAGCACCCAGCACCCTGAGTACGGAGCACCCAGCACCCTGAGCACTGAGCACCCAGCACCCTGAGTACTGAGCACCCAGCACCCTGAGTACTGAGCACCGAGCACCCCGATCACTGAGCACCCAGCACCCTGAGCACTGAGCACCCAGCACCCCAAGCACTGTGCACCCAGCACCCTGAGCACTGAGCACACAGCACCCCGAGCACTGAGCACCCAGCACCCTGAGCACTGAGCACCCAGCACCCCGAGCACTGAGCACCCAGCACCCTGAGCACTGAGCACCCAGCACCCCGAGCACTGAGCACTGAGCACCATGAGTACTGAGCACCCAGCACCCCGAGTACTGAGCACTGAGCACCATGAGTACTGAGCACCCAGCACCCTGAGCACTGAGCACTGAGAACCCTGAGTACTGAGCAACGAGCACCCCGAGCACTGAGCACCCAGCACCCTGAGTACAGAGCACCGAGCTCCCCGAGCACTGAGCACCCTGAGTACTGAGCACCCAGCACCCTGAGTACTGAGCACCCAGCACCCCGAGAATGAGCACCCTGAGCACTGAGTACCGAGCACCATGAGTACTGAGCACCGAGCACCCTGAGCACTGAGCACCCAGCACCCTGAGTACTGAGCACCCAGCACCCTGAGTACTCAGCACCCAGCACCCTGAGCACTGAGCACCCAGCAACCTGAGTACTGAGCACCCAGCACTCTGAGCACTGAGCACCCAGCACCCCGAGCACTGAGCACCCAGCACACCGAGCACTGAGCACTGAGCACCCTGAGCACTGAGCACCCAGCACCCCGAGTACTGAGCACTGAGCACCCTGAGTACTGAGCACCCAGCACCCCGAGTACTGAGCACTGAGAACCCTGAGTACTGAGCACCGAGCACCCAGAGAACTGAGCACCCAGAAGCCCGAGCACTGAGCACCCTGAGCTCTTAGCACCCTGAGTACTGAGCACCCAGCACCCTGAGTACTGAGCACCCAGCAACCTGAGCACTGAGCACCCAGCACCCCGAGCACTGAGCACCCAGCACCCTGAGTACTGAGCACTGAGCACCCAGCACCCCGAGCACTGAGAACCCAGCACCCTGCGTACTGAGCACGGAGCACCCCGAGCACTGAGCACCCAGCACCCTGAGTACTGAGCACCGAGCACCCCGAGCACTGAGCACCCAGCACCCTGAGTACTGAGCACGGAGCACCCTGAGTACTGTGCACCCAGCACCCCGAGCACTTAGCACCCAGCACCCTTAGTACTGAGCACCCAGCACCCTGAGTACTGAGCACCCAGCACCCTGAGTACTGAGCACCCAGCACCCTGAGCACTGAGCACCCAGCAACCTGCGTACTGAGCAAACAGCACTCTGAGCACTGAGCACCCAGCACCCCGAGCACTGAGCACCCAGCACCCCGAGTACTGAGCACTGAGCACCCTGAGTACTGAGCACCCAGCACCCCGAGTACTGAGCACTGAGCACGGTGAGTACTGAGCACCCAGCACCCTGAGCACTGAGCACTGAGAACCCTGAGTACTGAGCACCGAGCACCCAGAGAACTGAACACCCAGCACCCCGAGCACTGAACACCCTGAGCTCTTAGCACCCTGAGTACTGAGCACCCAGCACCCTGAGTACTGAGCACCCAGCACCCTGAGCACTGAGCACCCAGCACCCCGAGCACTGAGCACCCAGCACCCTGAGTACTGAGCACTGAGCACCCAGCACCCCGAGCACTGAGCACTCAGCACCCTGTGTACTGAGCACTGAGTACCCAGTACCCCGTGCACTGAGACCCAGCACCCTGAGCACTGAGCACCCAGCACCCCGAATACTGAGCACCCAGCACCCTGAGTACTGAACACCCAGCACCCACAGCACTGAGCACTGAGCACCCAGCACCCTGAGCACTGAGCACTGAGCACCCAGCACCCTGAGCACCCAGCACCCTGAGCACTGAGAACCCTGAGCACTGAGCAATGAGCACCCAGCACCCTGAGTACTGAGCACCCAACACTCTGAGCACTGAGCACCCTGCACGCTGAGTACTGAGCACCCAGCACCCCGAGCACTGAGCACCCAGCACCCTGTGTACTGAGCACCGAGCACCCCGAGCACTGAGCACCCAGCACCCTGAGTACTGAGCACCCAGCACCCCGAGAATGAGCACCCAGCACCCCGAGCACTGAGCACCCAGCACCCTGAGCACTGAGCACCCAGCACCCTGAGTACTGAGCACCCAGCACCCCGAGCACTGAGCACCCAGCACCCTGAGTACTGAGCACCCTGAGTACTGAGCACCCAGCAACCTGAGTACTGAGCACCCTGCACCCCGAGCACTGAGCTCCCTGAGTACTGAGCACCCAGCACCCTGAGCACTGAGCACCCAGCACCCTGAGTACTGAGCACTGAGCACCCAGAGAACTGAGCACCCAGCACCCCGAGGACTGAGCACCCAGCACCCTGTGCACTGAGCACTGAGCATCCAGCACCCCGAGCACTGAGCACCCTGAGCTCTTAGCACCCAGAGTACTGAGCACCCAGCACCCTGAGTACGGAGCACCCAGCACCCTGAGCACTGAGCACCCAGCACCCTGAGTACTGAGCACCCAGCACCCTGAGTACTGAGCACCGAGCACCCCGAGCACTGAGCACCCAGCACCCTGAGCACTGAGCACCCAGCACCCCGAGCACTGAGCACTGAGCACCATGAGTACTGAGCACCCAGCACCCTGAGCACTGAGCACTGAGAACCCTGAGTACTGAGCAACGAGCACCCCGAGCACTGAGCACCCAGCACCCTGAGTATAGAGCACCGAGCTCCCCGAGCACTGAGCACCCTGAGTACTGAGCACCCAGCACCCTGAGTACTGAGAACCCAGCACCCCGAGAATGAGCACCCTGAGCACTGAGTACCCAGCACCCTGAGCACTGAGCACTGAGAACCCTGAGTACTGAGCACCGAGCACCCAGAGAACTGAGCACCCAGCACCCCGAGCACTGAGCACCCTGAGCTCTTAGCACCCTGAGTACTGAGCACCCAGCACCCTGAGTACTGAGCACCCAGCAACCTGAGCACTGAGCACCCAGCACCCCGAGCACTGATCACCCAGCACCCTGAGTACTGAGCACTGAGCACCCAGCACCCCGAGCACTGAGCACTCAGCACGCTGTGTACTGAGCACTGAGTACCCAGTACCCCGTGCACTGAGACCCAGCACCCTGAGCACTGAGCACCCAGCACCCCGAGTACTGAGCACCCAGCAGCCCGAGCACTGTGCACCCAGCACCCCGAGCACTGAACACCCAGCACCCTGAGTACTGAGCACCCAGCACCCCGAGCACTGAGCACCCAGCACCCCGAGCTCTGAGCACCCAGCACCCCGAGCACTGAGCAACGAGAACCCACGAGCACTGTGCACCCAGCACCCTGAGCACTGAGCAACGAGAACCCACGAGCACTGTGCACCCAGCACCCTGAGAACTGAGCACCCAGCACCCTGAGTACTGAGCACCCAGCATCCTGAGCACTGAGTACTGAGCAGCCCAAGCACTGAGCACCCAGCACCCTGAGCACTGAGCAAGCAGCACCCCTTGCACTGAGCACCCAGCACCCGGAGTACTGAGCACGCAGCACCCTGAGTACTGAGCACCCAGCACCCCGAGCACTGAGCACCCAGCACCCTGAGCACTGAGCACCCAGGACCCTGAGTACTGAGCACCCAGCACCCCGAGCACTGAGCACCCAGCACCCTGAGTACTGAGCACCGAGCACCCTGAGCACTGAGCACCAAGCACCCTGAGCACTGAGAACCCAGCACCCTGAGTACTGAGCACGGAGCACCCCGAGCACTGAGCACCCAGCACCCTGAGTACTGAGCACCGAGCACCCCGAGCACTGAGCACCCAGCACCCTGAGTACTGAGCACGGAGCACCCTGAGTACTGTGCACCCAGCACCCCGAGCACTTAGCACCCAGCACCCTGAGTACTGAGCATCCAGCACTCTGAGCACTGAGCATCCAGCACCCTGAGCACTGAGCACCCAGCACTCTGAGTACTGAGAACCGAACACCCCGAGCACTGAGCACCCAGCACCTTGAGCACTGAGCACCCTGAGTACTGAGCACCCAGCACCCTGAGCACTGAGCACCCAGCACCCCGAGTACTGAGCACCGAGCACCCCGAGAACTGAGCACCCAGCACCCCGAGCACTGAGCACTGTGCACCCTGAGCACTGAGCACCCAGCACCCCGAGTACTGAGCACTGACCACCCTAAGAACTGAGCACCCAGCACCCCGAGTACTGAGAACCGAGCACCCCGAGCACTGAGCACCCAGCACCTTGAGCACTGAGCACCCTGAGTACTGAGCACCCAGCACCCTGAGCACTGTGCACCCAGCACCCCGAGTACTGAGCACCGAGCACCCCGAGAACTGAGCACCCAGCACCCCGAGCACTGAGCACTGTGCACCCTGAGCACTGAGCACCCAGCAACCCGAGTACTGAGCACTGACCACCCTAAGTACTGAGCACCCAGCACCCCGAGTACTGAGCACTGAGCACCATGAGTACTGAGCACCCAGCACCCTGAGCACTGAGCACTGAGGACCCTGAGTACTGAGCACCGAGCACCCCGAGCACTGAGCACCCAGCACCCTGAGTACTGAGCACCGAGCTCCCCGAGCACTGAGCACCCTGAGTACTGAGCACCCAGCACCCTTAGTACTGAGCACCCAGCACCCCGAGAATGAGCACCCTGAGCACTGAGCACCCAGCACCCTGAGTACTGAGTACCCAGCACCCTAAGCACTGACGACCCAGCACCCTGAACATTGAGCACCCAGCACCCTGAGTACTGAGCACCCAGCACCCTGAGTACTGAACACCCAGCACCCTTAGCACTGAGCACTGAGGACCCAGCACCCTGAGCACTGAGCACTGAGCACCCAGCCCCCTGAGCACTGAGTACCCAGCACCCCGAGCACTGAGTACCCAGCACCCTGAGCCCCCAGCACCCTGAGCACTGAGCACCCTGAGCACTGAGCACTGAGCACCCAGCACCCTGAGTACTGAGCAGCCAACACTCTGAGCAAAGAGCACCCAGCACGCTGAGTACTGAGCACTGAGCACCCAGCACCCTGAGCACTGAGCACTGAGCACCCAGCACCCCGAGTACTGAGCACCCAGCACCCTGAGCCCTGAGCACCCTGAGCACTGAGCACCCTGAGCACTGAGCACTGAGCACCCAGCACCCTGAGTACTGAGCACCCAACACTCTGAGCACTGAGCACCCAGCACGCAGAGTACTGAGCACTGAGCACACAGCACCCTGAGTACTGAGCACCCAGCACCCCGAGCACTGAGCACCCAGCACGCAGAGTACTGAGCACTGAGCACACAGCACCCTGAGTACTGAGCACCCAGCACCCCGAGCACTGAGCACCCAGCGCCCCGAGCACTGAGCACCCAGCACCCCGAGCACTGAGCACTGAGCACACTGAGCACTGAGCACCCAGCACCCCGAGTACTGAGCACTGACCACCCTGAGTACTGAGCACCCAGCACCCCGAGGACTGAGCACTGAGCACCCTGAGTACTGAGCACCCAGCACCCTGAGCACTGAGCACCCTGAGGACTGAGCACCTAGCACCCTGAGTACTGATCACCCAGCACCCTGAGTACTGAGCACCGATCACCCTGAGCACTGAGCACCCAGCACCCCGAGCACTGAGCACCCAGCACCCTGAGCACTGAGCACCCAGCACCCTGAGCACTGAGCACCCAGCACCCTGAGCACGGAGCACAAAGCACCCTGAGTACTGAGCACTCAGCACCCTGAGCACTGAGCACCCAGCACCCTGAGCACTGAGCACCCAGCACCCTGAGCACGGAGCACAAAGCACCCTGAGTACTGAGCACCCAACACCCAGAGTACTGAGCACCCAGCACCCTGAGCACTGAGCACCCAGCACCCTGAGTACTGAGAACCCAGCACCCTGAGTACTGAACACCCAGCACCCTGAGCACTGAGCACTGAGCACCCTGAGCACTGAGTACTGGGCAATGAGCACCCTGAGCACTGAGCACCCAGCACCCCGAGTACTGAGCACCCAGCACCCCGAGCACTGATCACCCAGCGCCCCGAGCACTGAGCACCCAGCACCTCGAGCACTGAGCACTGAGCACCCTGAGCACTGAGCACCCAGCACCCCGAGTACTGAGCACTGAGCACCCTGAGTACTGAGCAGCAAGCAACCCGATTACTGAGCACTGAGCACTCTGAGTACTGAGCACCCACCACCCTGAGCACTGAGCACCCAGCACCCTGAGTACTGAGCACTGAGAACCCTGAGTACTGAGCACCGAGCACCCTGAGTACTGAGCACCCAGCACCCTGATCACTGAGCACGGAGCACCCCGAGGACTGAGCACCCAGCACCCTGAGCACTGAGCACCCAGCACCTTGAGTACTGAGCACCGAGCACCCCGAGCACTGAGCACCCAGCACCCTGAGTACTGAGCACCCTGCACCCTGAGCACTGAGCACGCAGCACACCGAGCACTGAGCACCCAGCATCCTGAGTACTGAGCACAGAGCACCCTGAGCACTGAGCACCCAGCACCCTGAGTACTGAGCACCCAGCACCCTGAGTACTGAGCAACCAGCACCCTGAGCACTGAGCACTGAGCACCCAGCACCCTGAGCACTGAGCACTGAGCACCCAGCACCACAGCCCTGAGCACCCAGCACCCCGAGCACTGAGGACCCAGCACCCTGAGTACTGAGCACCCAGCACCCTGAGCACTGAGGACCCAGCACCCTGAGTACTGAGCACCCAGCACCCTGAGTACTGAGCACTCAGCACCCTGAGTACTGAGCACCGAGCACCCCGAGCACTGAGCACCCATCACCCTGAGCACAGAGCACCCGGAGGACTGAGCACCCAGCACCATGAGCACTTTGCACCGATCACCCTGAGCACTAAGCACCCAGCACCCCGAGCACTGAGCACCCAGCACCCTGAGTACTGAGCACCCAGCACCCTGAGTACTGAGCACCCAGCATCCTGAGCACTGAGTACTGAGCAGCCCAAGCACTGAGCACCCAGCACCCTGAGCACTGAGCAAGCAGCACCCCTTGCACTGAGCACCCAGCACCCGGAGTACTGAGCACGCAGCACCCTGAGTACTGAGCACCCAGCACCCCGAGCACTGAGCACCCAGCACCCTGAGCACTGAGCACCCAGGACCCTGAGTACTGAGCACCCAGCACCCCGAGCACTGAGCACCCAGCACCCTGAGTACTGAGCACCGAGCACCCTGAGCACTGAGCACCAAGCACCCTGAGCACTGAGAACCCAGCACCCTGAGTACTGAGCACGGAGCACCCCGAGCACTGAGCACCCAGCACCCTGAGTACTGAGCACCGAGCACCCCGAGCACTGAGCACCCAGCACCCTGAGTACTGAGCACGGAGCACCCTGAGTACTGTGCACCCAGCACCCCGAGCACTTAGCACCCAGCACCCTGAGTACTGAGCATCCAGCACTCTGAGCACTGAGCATCCAGCACCCTGAGCACTGAGCACCCAGCACTCTGAGTACTGAGAACCGAACACCCCGAGCACTGAGCACCCAGCACCTTGAGCACTGAGCACCCTGAGTACTGAGCACCCAGCACCCTGAGCACTGAGCACCCAGCACCCCGAGTACTGAGCACCGAGCACCCCGAGAACTGAGCACCCAGCACCCCGAGCACTGAGCACTGTGCACCCTGAGCACTGAGCACCCAGCACCCCGAGTACTGAGCACTGACCACCCTAAGAACTGAGCACCCAGCACCCCGAGTACTGAGAACCGAGCACCCCGAGCACTGAGCACCCAGCACCTTGAGCACTGAGCACCCTGAGTACTGAGCACCCAGCACCCTGAGCACTGAGCACCCAGCACCCCGAGTACTGAGCACCGAGCACCCCGAGAACTGAGCACCCAGCACCCCGAGCACTGAGCACTGTGCACCCTGAGCACTGAGCACCCAGCAACCCGAGTACTGAGCACTGACCACCCTAAGTACTGAGCACCCAGCACCCCGAGTACTGAGCACTGAGCACCATGAGTACTGAGCACCCAGCACCCTGAGCACTGAGCACTGAGGACCCTGAGTACTGAGCACCGAGCACCCCGAGCACTGAGCACCCAGCACCCTGAGTACTGAGCACCGAGCTCCCCGAGCACTGAGCACCCTGAGTACTGAGCACCCAGCACCCTTAGTACTGAGCACCCAGCACCCCGAGAATGAGCACCCTGAGCACTGAGCACCCAGCACCCTGAGTACTGAGTACCCAGCACCCTAAGCACTGACGACCCAGCACCCTGAACATTGAGCACCCAGCACCCTGAGTACTGAGCACCCAGCACCCTGAGTACTGAACACCCAGCACCCTTAGCACTGAGCACTGAGGACCCAGCACCCTGAGCACTGAGCACTGAGCACCCAGCCCCCTGAGCACTGAGTACCCAGCACCCCGAGCACTGAGTACCCAGCACCCTGAGCCCCCAGCACCCTGAGCACTGAGCACCCTGAGCACTGAGCACTGAGCACCCAGCACCCTGAGTACTGAGCAGCCAACACTCTGAGCAAAGAGCACCCAGCACGCTGAGTACTGAGCACTGAGCACCCAGCACCCTGAGCACTGAGCACTGAGCACCCAGCACCCCGAGTACTGTGCACCCAGCACCCTGAGCCCTGAGCACCCTGAGCACTGAGCACCCTCAGCACTGAGCACTGAGCACCCAGCACCCTGAGTACTGAGCACCCAACACTCTGAGCACTGAGCACCCAGCACGCAGAGTACTGAGCACTGAGCACACAGCACCCTGAGTACTGAGCACCCAGCACCCCGAGCACTGAGCACCCAGCACGCAGAGTACTGAGCACTGAGCACACAGCACCCTGAGTACTGAGCACCCAGCACCCCGAGCACTGAGCACCCAGCGTCCCGAGCACTGAGCACCCAGCACCCCGAGCACTGAGCACTGAGCACAGTGAGCACTGAGCACCCAGCACCCCGAGTACTGAGCACTGACCACCCTGAGTACTGAGCACCCAGCACCCCGAGGACTGAGCACTGAGCACCCTGAGTACTGAGCACCCAGCACCCTGAGCACTGAGCACCCTGAGGACTGAGCACCTAGCACCCTGAGTACTGATCACCCAGCACCCTGAGTACTGAGCACCGATCACCCTGAGCACTGAGCACCCAGCACCCCGAGCACTGAGCACCCAGCACCCTGAGCACTGAGCACCCAGCACCCTGAGCACTGAGCACCCAGCACCCTGAGCACGGAGCACAAAGCACCCTGAGTACTGAGCACTCAGCACCCTGAGCACTGAGCACCCAGCACCCTGAGCACTGAGCACCCAGCACCCTGAGCACGGAGCACAAAGCACCCTGAGTACTGAGCACCCAACACCCAGAGTACTGAGCACCCAGCACCCTGAGCACTGAGCACCCAGCACCCTGAGTACTGAGCACCCAGCACCCTGAGTACTGAACACCCAGCACCCTGAGCACTGAGCACTGAGCACCCTGAGCACTGAGTACTGGGCAATGAGCACCCTGAGCACTGAGCACCCAGCACCCCGAGTACTGAGCACCCAGCACCCCGAGCACTGATCACCCAGCGCCCCGAGCACTGAGCACCCAGCACCTCGAGCACTGAGCACTGAGCACCCTGAGCACTGAGCACCCAGCACCCCGAGTACTGAGCACTGAGCACCCTGAGTACTGAGCAGCAAGCAACCCGATTACTGAGCACTGAGCACTCTGAGTACTGAGCACCCACCACCCTGAGCACTGAGCACCCAGCACCCTGAGTACTGAGCACTGAGAACCCTGAGTACTGAGCACCGAGCACCCTGAGTACTGAGCACCCAGCACCCTGATCACTGAGCACGGAGCACCCCGAGGACTGAGCACCCAGCACCCTGAGCACTGAGCACCCAGCACCTTGAGTACTGAGCACCGAGCACCCCGAGCACTGAGCACCCAGCACCCTGAGTACTGAGCACCCTGCACCCTGAGCACTGAGCACGCAGCACACCGAGCACTGAGCACCCAGCATCCTGAGTACTGAGCACAGAGCACCCTGAGCACTGAGCACCCAGCACCCTGAGTACTGAGCACCCAGCACCCTGAGTACTGAGCAACCAGCACCCTGAGCACTGAGCACTGAGCACCCAGCACCCTGAGCACTGAGCACTGAGCACCCAGCACCACAGCCCTGAGCACCCAGCACCCCGAGCACTGAGCACCCAGCACCCTGAGAAACAGAGCACCCAGCACCCTGAGCACTGAGGACCCAGCACCCTGAGTACTGAGCACCCAGCACCCTGAGTACTGAGCACTCAGCACCCTGAGTACTGAGCACCGAGCACCCCGAGCACTGAGCACCCAGCACCCTGAGCACAGAGCACCCGGAGGACTGAGCACCCAGCACCATGAGCACTTTGCACCGATCACCCTGAGCACTAAGCACCCAGCACCCCGAGCACTGAGCACCCAGCACCCTGAGTACTGAGCACCCAGCACCCCGAGTACTGAGCACCCAGCACCCTGAGTACTGAGCACCCAGCACCCCGAGCACTGAGCACCCAGCACCCTGAGTACTGAGCACCCTGATTACTGAGCACTGAGCACTGAGCATCCTGAGTACTGAGCACACTGAGGACTGAGCACCCAGCACCCTGAGCACTGAGCACCCAGCACCCTGAGTACTGAGCACTGATCACCCTGAGCACTGAGCACCCAGCACCCCGAGCACTGAGCACCCAGCACCCTGAGCACTGAGCACCCAGCACCCCGAGCACTGAGCACCCAGCACACCGAGCACTGAGCACTGAGCACCCTGAGCACTGAGCACCCAGCACCCCGAGTACTGAGCACTGAGCACCCTGAGTACTGAGCACCCAGCACCCCGAGTACTGAGCACTGAGCACCCTGAGTACTGAGCACCCAGCACCCTGAGCACTGAGCACTGAGAACCCTGAGTACTGAGCACCGAGCACCCAGAGAACTGAGCACCCAGCACCCCGAGCACTGAGCACCCTGAGCTCTTAGCACCCTGAGTACTGAGCACCCAGCACCCTGAGTACTGAGCACCCAGCAACCTGAGCACTGAGCACCCAGCACCCCGAGCACTGAGCACCCAGCACCCTGAGTACTGAGCACTGAGCACCCAGCACCCCGAGCACTGAGCACTCAGCACGCTGTGTACTGAGCACTGAGTACCCAGTACCCCGTGCACTGAGACCCAGCACCCTGAGCACTGAGCACCCAGCACCCCGAGTACTGAGCACCCAGCAGCCCGAGCACTGTGCACCCAGCACCCCGAGCACTGAACACCCAGCACCCTGAGTACTGAGCACCCAGCACCCCGAGCACTGAGCACCCAGCACCCCGAGCTCTGAGCACCCAGCACCCCGAGCACTGAGCAACGAGAACCCACGAGCACTGTTTACCCAGCACCCTGAGAACTGAGCACCCAGCACCCTGAGTACTGAGCACCCAGCATCCTGAGCACTGAGTACTGAGCAGCCCAAGCACTGAGCACCCAGCACCCTGAGCACTGAGCACGCAGCACCCCTTGCACTGAGCACCCAGCACCCGGAGTACTGAGCACGCAGCACCCTGAGTACTGAGCACCCAGCACCCCGAGCACTGAGCACCCAGCACCCTGAGCACTGAGCACCCAGGACCCTGAGTACTGAGCACCCAGCACCCCGAGCACTGAGCACCCAGCACCCTGAGTACTGAGCACCGAGCACCCTGAGCACTGAGCACCAAGCACCCTGAGCACTGAGAACCCAGCACCCTGAGTACTGAGCACGGAGCACCCCGAGCACTGAGCACCCAGCACCCTGAGTACTGAGCACCCAGCACCCTGAGTACTGAGCAACCAGCACCCTGAGCACTGAGCACTGAGCACCCAGCACCCTGAGCACTGAGCACTGAGCACCCAGCACCACAGCCCTGAGCACCCAGCACCCCGAGCACTGAGCACCCAGCACCCTGAGAAACAGAGCACCCAGCACCCTGAGCACTGAGGACCCAGCACCCTGAGTACTGAGCACCCAGCACCCTGAGTACTGAGCATCCAGCACTCTGAGCACTGAGCATCCAGCACCCTGAGCACTGAGCACCCAGCATTCTGAGTACTGAGAACCGAACACCCCGAGCACTGAGCACCCAGCACCTTGAGCACTGAGCACCCTGAGTACTGAGCACCCAGCACCCTGAGCACTGAGCACCCAGCACCCCGAGTACTGAGCAGCGAGCTCCCCGAGAACTGAGCACCCAGCACCCCGAGCACTGAGCACTGTGCACCCTGAGCACTGAGCACCCAGCACCCCGAGTACTGAGCACTGACCACCCTAAGAACTGAGCACCCAGCACCCCGAGTACTGAGAACCGAGCACCCCGAGCACTGAGCACCCAGCACCTTGAGCACTGAGCACCCTGAGTACTGAGCACCCAGCACCCTGAGCACTGAGCACCCAGCACCCCGAGTACTGAGCACCGAGCACCCCGAGAACTGAGCACCCAGCACCCCGAGCACTGAGCACTGTGCACCCTGAGCACTGAGCACCCAGCAACCTGAGTACTGAGCACTGACCACCCTAAGTACTGAGCACCCAGCACCCCGAGTACTGAGCACTGAGCACCATGAGTACTGAGCACCCAGCACCCTGAGCACTGAGCACTGAGGACCCTGAGTACTGAGCACCGAGCACCCTGAGCACTGAGCACCCAGCACCCTGAGTACTGAGCACCGAGCTCCCCGAGCACTGAGCACCCTGAGTACTGAGCACCCAGCACCCTTAGTACTGAGCACCCAGCACCCCGAGAATGAGCACCCTGAGCACTGAGCACCCAGCACCCTGAGTACTGAGTACCCAGCACCCTAAGCACTGACGACCCAGCACCCTGAACATTGAGCACCCAGCACCCTGAGTACTGAGCACCCAGCACCCTGAGTACTGAACACCCAGCACCCTTAGCACTGAGCACTGAGGACCCAGCACCCTGAGCACTGAGCACTGAGCACCCAGCCCCCTGAGCACTGAGTACCCAGCACCCCGAGCACTGAGTACCCAGCACCCTGAGCCCCCAGCACCCTGAGCACTGAGCACCCTGAGCACTGAGCACTGAGCACCCAGCACCCTGAGTACTGAGGAGCCAACACTCTGAGCAAAGAGCACCCAGCACGCTGAGTACTGAGCACTGAGCACCCAGCACCCTGAGCACTGAGCACTGATCACCCAGCACCCCGAGTACTGAGCACCCAGCACCCTGAGCCCTGAGCACCCTGAGCACTGAGCACCCTGAGCACTGAGCACTGAGCACCCAGCACCCTGAGTACTGAGCACCCAACACTCTGAGCACTGAGCACCCAGCACGCAGAGTACTGAGCACTGAGCACACAGCACCCTGAGTACTGAGCACCCAGCACCCCGAGCACTGAGCACCCAGCACGCAGAGTACTGAGCACTGAGCACACAGCACCCTGAGTACTGAGCACCCAGCACCCCGAGCACTGAGCACCCAGCGCCCCGAGCACTGAGCACCCAGCACCCCGAGCACTGAGCACTGAGCACACTGAGCACTGAGCACCCAGCACCCCGAGTACTGAGCACTGACCACCCTGAGTACTGAGCACCCAGCACCCCGAGGACTGAGCACTGAGCACCCTGAGTACTGAGCACCCAGCACCCTGAGCACTGAGCACCCTGAGGACTGAGCACCTAGCACCCTGAGTACTGATCACCCAGCACCCTGAGTACTGAGCACCGATCACCCTGAGCACTGAGCACCCAGCACCCCGAGCACTGAGCACCCAGCACCCTGAGCACTGAGCACCCAGCACCCTGAGCACTGAGCACCCAGCACCCTGAGCACGGAGCACAAAGCACCCTGAGTACTGAGCACTCAGCACCCTGAGCACTGAGCACCCAGCACCCTGAGCACTGAGCACCCAGCACCCTGAGCACGGAGCACAAAGCACCCTGAGTACTGAGCACCCAACACCCAGAGTACTGAGCACCCAGCACCCTGAGCACTGAGCACCCAGCACCCTGAGTACTGAGCACCCAGCACCCTGAGTACTGAACACCCAGCACCCTGAGCACTGAGCACTGAGGACCCTGAGCACTGAGTACTGGGCAATGAGCACCCTGAGCACTGAGCACCCAGCACCCCGAGTACTGAGCACCCAGCACCCCGAGCACTGATCACCCAGCGCCCCGAGCACTGAGCACCCAGCACCTCGAGCACTGAGCACTGAGCACCCTGAGCACTGAGCACCCAGCACCCCGAGTACTGAGCACTGAGCACCCTGAGTACTGAGCAGCAAGCAACCCGATTACTGAGCACTGAGCACTCTGAGTACTGAGCACCCACCACCCTGAGCACTGAGCACCCAGCACCCTGAGTACTGAGCACTGAGAACCCTGAGTACTGAGCACCGAGCACCCTGAGTACTGAGCACCCAGCACCCTGATCACTGAGCACGGAGCACCCCGAGGACTGAGCACCCAGCACCCTGAGCACTGAGCACCCAGCACCTTGAGTACTGAGCACCGAGCACCCCGAGCACTGAGCACCCAGCACCCTGAGTACTGAGCACCCTGCACCCTGAGCACTGAGCACGCAGCACACCGAGCACTGAGCACCCAGCATCCTGAGTACTGAGCACAGAGCACCCTGAGCACTGAGCACCCAGCACCCTGAGTACTGAGCACCCAGCACCCTGAGTACTGAGCAACCAGCACCCTGAGCACTGAGCACTGAGCACCCAGCACCCTGAGCACTGAGCACTGAGCACCCAGCACCACAGCCCTGAGCACCCAGCACCCCGAGCACTGAGCACCCAGCACCCTGAGAAACAGAGCACCCAGCACCCTGAGCACTGAGGACCCAGCACCCTGAGTACTGAGCACCCAGCACCCTGAGTACTGAGCACTCAGCACCCTGAGTACTGAGCACCGAGCACCCCGAGCACTGAGCACCCAGCACCCTGAGCACAGAGCACCCGGAGGACTGAGCACCCAGCACCATGAGCACTTTGCACCGATCACCCTGAGCACTAAGCACCCAGCACCCCGAGCACTGAGCACCCAGCACCCTGAGTACTGAGAACCCAGCACCCCGAGTACTGAGCACCCAGCACCCTGAGTACTGAGCACCCAGCACCCCGAGCACTGAGCACCCAGCACCCTGAGTACTGAGCACCCTGATTACTGAGCACTGAGCACCGAGCATCCTGAGTACTGAGCACACTGAGGACTGAGCACCCAGCACCCTGAGCACTGAGCACCCAGCACCCTGAGTACTGAGCACTGATCACCCTGAGCACTGAGCACCCAGCACCCCGAGCACTGAGCACCCAGCACCCTGAGCACTGAGCACCCAGCACCCCGAGCACTGAGCACCCAGCACACCGAGCACTGAGCACTGAGCACCCTGAGCACTGAGCACCCAGCACCCCGAGTACTGAGCACTGAGCACCCTGAGTACTGAGCACCCAGCACCCCGAGTACTGAGCACTGAGCACCCTGAGTACTGAGCACCCAGCACCCTGAGCACTGAGCACTGAGAACCCTGAGTACTGAGCACCGAGCACCCAGAGAACTGAGCACCCAGCACCCCGAGCACTGAGCACCCTGAGCTCTTAGCACCCTGAGTACTGAGCACCCAGCACCCTGAGTACTGAGCACCCAGCAACCTGAGCACTGAGCACCCAGCACCCCGAGCACTGAGCACCCAGCACCCTGAGTACTGAGCACTGAGCACCCAGCACCCCGAGCACTGAGCACTCAGCACGCTGTGTACTGAGCACTGAGTACCCAGTACCCCGTGCACTGAGACCCAGCACCCTGAGCACTGAGCACCCAGCACCCCGAGTACTGAGCCCCCAGCAGCCCGAGCACTGTGCACCCAGCACCCCGAGCACTGAACACCCAGCACCCTGAGTACTGAGCACCCAGCACCCCGAGCACTGAGCACCCAGCACCCCGAGCTCTGAGCACCCAGCACCCCGAGCACTGAGCAACGAGAACCCACGAGCACTGTGCACCCAGCACCCTGAGAACTGAGCACCCAGCACCCTGAGTACTGAGCACCCAGCATCCTGAGCACTGAGTACTGAGCAGCCCAAGCACTGAGCACCCAGCACCCTGAGCACTGAGCACGCAGCACCCCTTGCACTGAGCACCCAGCACCCGGAGTACTGAGCACGCAGCACCCTGAGTACTGAGCACCCAGCACCCCGAGCACTGAGCACCCAGCACCCTGAGCACTGAGCACCCAGGACCCTGAGTACTGAGCACCCAGCACCCCGAGCACTGAGCACCCAGCACCCTGAGTACTGAGCACCGAGCACCCTGAGCACTGAGCACCAAGCACCCTGAGCACTGAGAACCCAGCACCCTGAGTACTGAGCACGGAGCACCCCGAGCACTGAGCACCCAGCACCCTGAGTACTGAGCACCGAGCACCCCGAGCACTGAGCACCCAGCACCCTGAGTACTGAGCACGGAGCACCCTGAGTACTGTGCACCCAGCACCCCGAGCACTTAGCACCCAGCACCCTGAGTACTGAGCATCCAGCACTCTGAGCACTGAGCATCCAGCACCCTGAGCACTGAGCACCCAGCATTCTGAGTACTGAGAACCGAACACCCCGAGCACTGAGCACCCAGCACCTTGAGCACTGAGCACCCTGAGTACTGAGCACCCAGCACCCTGAGCACTGAGCACCCAGCACCCCGAGTACTGAGCACCGAGCACCCCGAGAACTGAGCACCCAGCACCCCGAGCACTGAGCACTGTGCACCCTGAGCACTGAGCACCCAGCACCCCGAGTACTGAGCACTGACCACCCTAAGAACTGAGCACCCAGCACCCCGAGTACTGAGAACCGAGCACCCCGAGCACTGAGCACCCAGCACCTTGAGCACTGAGCACCCTGAGTACTGAGCACCCAGCACCCTGAGCACTGAGCACCCAGCACCCCGAGTACTGAGCACCGAGCACCCCGAGAACTGAGCACCCAGCACCCCGAGCACTGAGCACTGTGCACCCTGAGCACTGAGCACCCAGCAACCCGAGTACTGAGCACTGACCACCCTAAGTACTGAGCACCCAGCACCCCGAGTACTGAGCACTGAGCACCATGAGTACTGAGCACCCAGCACCCTGAGCACTGAGCACTGAGGACCCTGAGTACTGAGCACCGAGCACCCCGAGCACTGAGCACCCAGCACCCTGAGTACTGAGCACCGAGCTCCCCGAGCACTGAGCACCCTGAGTACTGAGCACCCAGCACCCTTAGTACTGAGCACCCAGCACCCCGAGAATGAGCACCCTGAGCACTGAGCACCCAGCACCCTGAGTACTGAGTACCCAGCACCCTAAGCACTGACGACCCAGCACCCTGAACATTGAGCACCCAGCACCCTGAGTACTGAGCACCCAGCACCCTGAGTACTGAACACCCAGCACCCTTAGCACTGAGCACTGAGGACCCAGCACCCTGAGCACTGAGCACTGAGCACCCAGCCCCCTGAGCACTGAGTACCCAGCACCCCGAGCACTGAGTACCCAGCACCCTGAGCCCCCAGCACCCTGAGCACTGAGCACCCTGAGCACTGAGCACTGAGCACCCAGCACCCTGAGTACTGAGCAGCCAACACTCTGAGCAAAGAGCACCCAGCACGCTGAGTACTGAGGACTGAGCACCCAGCACCCTGAGCACTGAGCACTGAGCACCCAGCACCCCGAGTACTGAGCACCCAGCACCCTGAGCCCTGAGCACCCTGAGCACTGAGCACCCTGAGCACTGAGCACTGAGCACCCAGCACCCTGAGTACTGAGCACCCAACACTCTGAGCACTGAGCACCCAGCACCCTGAGCACTGAGCACCCAGCACCCTGAGCACGGAGCACAAAGCACCCTGAGTACTGAGCACTCAGCACCCTGAGCACTGAGCACCCAGCACCCTGAGCACTGAGCACCCAGCACCCTGAGCACGGAGCACAAAGCACCCTGAGTACTGAGCACCCAACACCCAGAGTACTGAGCACCCAGCACCCTGAGCACTGAGCACCCAGCACCCTGAGTACTGAGCACCCAGCACCCTGAGTACTGAACACCCAGCACCCTGAGCACTGAGCACTGAGCACCCTGAGCACTGAGTACTGGGCAATGAGCACCCTGAGCACTGAGCACCCAGCACCCCGAGTACTGAGCACCCAGCACCCCGAGCACTGATCACCCAGCGCCCCGAGCACTGAGCACCCAGCACCCCGAGCACTGAGCACTGAGCACTGAGCACCCTGAGAACTGAGCACCCAGCACCCCGAGTACTGAGCACTGAGCACCCTGAGTACTGAGCAGCAAGCAACCCGATTACTGAGCACTGAGCACTCTGAGTACTGAGCACCCACCACCCTGAGCACTGAGCACCCAGCACCCTGAGTACTGAGCACTGAGAACCCTGAGTACTGAGCACCGAGCACCCTGAGTACTGAGCACCCAGCACCCTGATCACTGAGCACGGAGCACCCCGAGGACTGAGCACCCAGCACCCTGAGCACTGAGCACCCAGCACCTTGAGTACTGAGCACCGAGCACCCCGAGCACTGAGCACCCAGCACCCTGAGTACTGAGCACCCTGCACCCTGAGCACTGAGCACGCAGCACACCGAGCACTGAGCACCCAGCATCCTGAGTACTGAGCACAGAGCACCCTGAGCACTGAGCACCCAGCACCCTGAGTACTGAGCACCCAGCACCCTGAGTACTGAGCAACCAGCACCCTGAGCACTGAGCACTGAGCACCCAGCACCCTGAGCACTGAGCACTGAGCACCCAGCACCACAGCCCTGAGCACCCAGCACCCCGAGCACTGAGCACCCAGCACCCTGAGAAACAGAGCACCCAGCACCCTGAGCACTGAGGACCCAGCACCCTGAGTACTGAGCACCCAGCACCCTGAGTACTGAGCACTCAGCACCCTGAGTACTGAGCACCGAGCACCCCGAGCACTGAGCACCCAGCACCCTGAGCACAGAGCACCCGGAGGACTGAGCACCCAGCACCATGAGCACTTTGCACCGATCACCCTGAGCACTAAGCACCCAGCACCCCGAGCACTGAGCACCCAGCACCCTGAGTACTGAGAACCCAGCACCCCGAGTACTGAGCACCCAGCACCCTGAGTACTGAGCACCCAGCACCCCGAGCACTGAGCACCCAGCACCCTGAGTACTGAGCACCCTGATTACTGAGCACTGAGCACCGAGCATCCTGAGTACTGAGCACACTGAGGACTGAGCACCCAGCACCCTGAGCACTGAGCACCCAGCACCCTGAGTACTGAGCACTGATCACCCTGAGCGCTGAGCACCCAGCACCCCGAGCACTGAGCACCCAGCACCCTGAGCACTGAGCACTGAGCACCCAGCACCCCGAGTGCTGAGCACCCAGCACCCAGAGCACTGAGCACCCTGAGCACTGAGCACCCTGAGCACTGAGCACTGAGCACCCAGCACCCAGAGTACTGAGCACCCAACACTCTGAGCACTGAGCACCCAGCACGCAGAGTACTGAGCACTGAGCACACAGCACCCTGAGTACTGAGCACCCAGCACCCCGAGCACTGAGCACCCAGCGCCCCGAGCACTGAGCACCCAGCACCCCGAGCACTGAGCACCCAGCACCCCGAGGACTGAGCACTGAGCACCCTGAGTACTGAGCACCCAGCACCCTGAGCACTGAGCACCCTGAGTACTGAACACTGAGCACCCAGCACCCCGAGCACTGAGCACTCAGCACCCTGTGTACTGAGCACTGAGTACCCAGTACCCCGTGCACTGAGACCCAGCACCCTGAGCACTGAGCACCCAGCACCCCGAGTACTGAGCACCCAGCAGCCCGAGCACTGTGCACCCAGCACCCCGAGCACTGAGCACCCAGCACCCTGAGTACTGAGCACCCAGCACCCCGAGCACTGAGCACCCAGCACCCCGAGCTCTGAGCACCCAGCACCCCGAGCACTGAGAAACGAGAACCCCGAGCACTGTGCACCCAGCACCCTGAGAACTGAGCACCCAGCACCCTGAGCACTGAGCACCCAGCACCCCTTGCACTGAGCACCCAGCACCCGGAGTACTGAGCACGCAGCACCCTGAGTACTGAGCACCCAGCACCCCGAGCACTGAGCACCCAGCACCCTGAGCACTGAGCACCCAGGACCCTGAGTACTGAGCACCCAGCACCCCGAGCACTGAGCACCCAGCACCCTGAGTACTGAGCACCGAGCACCCCGAGCACTGAGCACCAAGCACCCCGAGCACTGAGAACCCAGCACCCTGCGTACTGAGCACGGAGCACCCCGAGCACTGAGCACCCAGCACCCTGAGTACTGAGCACCGAGCACCCCGAGCACTGAGCACCCAGCACCCTGAGTACTGAGCACGGAGCACCCTGAGTACTGTGCACCCAGCACCCCGAGCACTTAGCACCCAGCACCCTTAGTACTGAGCACCCAGCACCCTGAGTACTGAGCACCCAGCACCCTGAGTACTGAGCACCCAGCACCCTGAGTACTGAGCACCCAGCACCCTGAGCACTGAGCACCCAGCAACCTACGTACTGAGCACCCAGCACTCTGAGCACTGAGCACCCAGCACCCCGAGCACTGAGCACCCAGCACCCCGAGCACTGAGCACTGAGCACCCTGAGCACTGAGCACCCAGCACCCCGAGTACTGAGCACTGAGCACCCTGAGTACTGAGCACCCAGCACCCCGAGTACTGAGCACTGAGCACCCTGAGTACTGAGCACCCAGCACCCTGAGCACTGAGCACTGAGAACCCTGAGTACTGAGCACCGACCACCCAGAGAACTGAGCACCCAGCACCCCGAGCACTGAACACCCTGAGCTCTTAGCACCCTGAGTACTGAGCACCCAGCACCCTGAGTACTGAGCACCCAGCACCCTGAGTACTGAGCACTGAGCACCCAGCACCCCGAGCACTGAGCACTCAGTACCCTGTGTACTGAGCACTGAGTACCCAGTACCCCGTGCACTGAGACCCAGCACCCTGAGCACTGAGCACCCAGCACAACGAATACTGAGCACCCAGCACCCTGAGTACTGAACACCCAGCACCCAGAGCACTGAGCACTGAGCACCCAGCACCCTGAGCACTGAGCACTGAGCAACCAGCACCCTGAGCACTGAGCACCCAGCACCCTGAGCACTGAGAACCCTGAGCACTGAGCAATGAGCACCCAGCACCCTGAGTACTGAGCACCCAACACTCTGAGCACTGAGCACCCTGCACGCTGAGTACTGAGCACCCAGCACCCCGAGCACTGAGCACCCAGCACCCTGTGTACTGAGCACCGAGCACCCCGAGCACTGAGCACCCAGCACCCTGAGTACTGAGCACCCAGCACCCCGAGAATGAGCACCCAGCACCCCGAGCACTGAGCACCCAGCACCCTGAGCACTGAGCACCCAGCACCCTGAGTACTGAGCACCCAGCACCCCGAGCACTGAGCACCCAGCACCCTGAGTACTGAGCACCCTGAGTACTGAGCACCCAGCAACCTGAGTACTGAGCACCCTGCACCCCGAGCACTGAGCTCCCTGAGTACTGAGCACCCAGCACCCTGAGCACTGAGCACCCAGCACCCTGAGTACTGAGCACTGAGCACCCAGAGAACTGAGCACCCAGCACCCCGAGGACTGAGCACCCAGCACCCTGTGCACTGAGCACTGAGCATCCAGCACCCCGAGCACTGAGCACCCTGAGCTCTTAGCACCCAGAGTACTGAGCACCCAGCACCCTGAGTACGGAGCACCCAGCACCCTGAGCACTGAGCACCCAGCACCCTGAGCACTGAGCACACAGCACCCCGAGCACTGAGCACCCAGCACCCTGAGCACTGAGCACCCAGCACCCCGAGCACTGAGCACCCAGCACCCTGAGCACTGAGCACCCAGCACCCTGAGTACTGAGCACCCTGATTACTGAGCACTGAGCACCGAGCATCCTGAGTACTGAGCACACTGAGGACTGAGCACCCAGCACCCTGAGCACTGAGCACCCAGCACCCTGAGTACTGAGCACTGATCACCCTGAGCACTGAGCACCCAGCACCCCGAGCACTGAGCACCCAGCACCCTGAGCACTGAGCACCCAGCACCCCGAGCACTGAGCACCCAGCACACCGAGCACTGAGCACTGAGCACCCTGAGCACTGAGCACCCAGCACCCCGAGTACTGAGCACTGAGCACCCTGAGTACTGAGCACCCAGCACCCCGAGTACTGAGCACTGAGCACCCTGAGTACTGAGCACCCAGCACCCTGAGCACTGAGCACTGAGAACCCTGAGTACTGAGCACCGAGCACCCAGAGAACTGAGCACCCAGCACCCCGAGCACTGAGCACCCTGAGCTCTTAGCACCCTGAGTACTGAGCACCCAGCACCCTGAGTACTGAGCACCCAGCAACCTGAGCACTGAGCACCCAGCACCCCGAGCACTGAGCACCCAGCACCCTGAGTACTGAGCACTGAGCACCCAGCACCCCGAGCACTGAGCACTCAGCACGCTGTGTACTGAGCACTGAGTACCCAGTACCCCGTGCACTGAGACCCAGCACCCTGAGCACTGAGCACCCAGCACCCCGAGTACTGAGCCCCCAGCAGCCCGAGCACTGTGCACCCAGCACCCCGAGCACTGAACACCCAGCACCCTGAGTACTGAGCACCCAGCACCCCGAGCACTGAGCACCCAGCACCCCGAGCTCTGAGCACCCAGCACCCCGAGCACTGAGCAACGAGAACCCACGAGCACTGTGCACCCAGCACCCTGAGAACTGAGCACCCAGCACCCTGAGTACTGAGCACCCAGCATCCTGAGCACTGAGTACTGAGCAGCCCAAGCACTGAGCACCCAGCACCCTGAGCACTGAGCACGCAGCACCCCTTGCACTGAGCACCCAGCACCCGGAGTACTGAGCACGCAGCACCCTGAGTACTGAGCACCCAGCACCCCGAGCACTGAGCACCCAGCACCCTGAGCACTGAGCACCCAGGACCCTGAGTACTGAGCACCCAGCACCCCGAGCACTGAGCACCCAGCACCCTGAGTACTGAGCACCGAGCACCCTGAGCACTGAGCACCAAGCACCCTGAGCACTGAGAACCCAGCACCCTGAGTACTGAGCACGGAGCACCCCGAGCACTGAGCACCCAGCACCCTGAGTACTGAGCACCGAGCACCCCGAGCACTGAGCACCCAGCACCCTGAGTACTGAGCACGGAGCACCCTGAGTACTGTGCACCCAGCACCCCGAGCACTTAGCACCCAGCACCCTGAGTACTGAGCATCCAGCACTCTGAGCACTGAGCATCCAGCACCCTGAGCACTGAGCACCCAGCATTCTGAGTACTGAGAACCGAACACCCCGAGCACTGAGCACCCAGCACCTTGAGCACTGAGCACCCTGAGTACTGAGCACCCAGCACCCTGAGCACTGAGCACCCAGCACCCCGAGTACTGAGCACCGAGCACCCCGAGAACTGAGCACCCAGCACCCCGAGCACTGAGCACTGTGCACCCTGAGCACTGAGCACCCAGCACCCCGAGTACTGAGCACTGACCACCCTAAGAACTGAGCACCCAGCACCCCGAGTACTGAGAACCGAGCACCCCGAGCACTGAGCACCCAGCACCTTGAGCACTGAGCACCCTGAGTACTGAGCACCCAGCACCCTGAGCACTGAGCACCCAGCACCCCGAGTACTGAGCACCGAGCACCCCGAGAACTGAGCACCCAGCACCCCGAGCACTGAGCACTGTGCACCCTGAGCACTGAGCACCCAGCAACCCGAGTACTGAGCACTGACCACCCTAAGTACTGAGCACCCAGCACCCCGAGTACTGAGCACTGAGCACCATGAGTACTGAGCACCCAGCACCCTGAGCACTGAGCACTGAGGACCCTGAGTACTGAGCACCGAGCACCCCGAGCACTGAGCACCCAGCACCCTGAGTACTGAGCACCGAGCTCCCCGAGCACTGAGCACCCTGAGTACTGAGCACCCAGCACCCTTAGTACTGAGCACCCAGCACCCCGAGAATGAGCACCCTGAGCACTGAGCACCCAGCACCCTGAGTACTGAGTACCCAGCACCCTAAGCACTGACGACCCAGCACCCTGAACATTGAGCACCCAGCACCCTGAGTACTGAGCACCCAGCACCCTGAGTACTGAACACCCAGCACCCTTAGCACTGAGCACTGAGGACCCAGCACCCTGAGCACTGAGCACTGAGCACCCAGCCCCCTGAGCACTGAGTACCCAGCACCCCGAGCACTGAGTACCCAGCACCCTGAGCCCCCAGCACCCTGAGCACTGAGCACCCTGAGCACTGAGCACTGAGCACCCAGCACCCTGAATACTGAGCAGCCAACACTCTGAGCAAAGAGCACCCAGCACGCTGAGTACTGAGCACTGAGCACCCAGCACCCTGAGCACTGAGCACTGAGCACCCAGCACCCCGAGTACTGAGCACCCAGCACCCTGAGCCCTGAGCAACCTGAGCACTGAGCACCCTGAGCACTGAGCACTGAGCACCCAGCACCCTGAGTACTGAGCACCCAACACTCTGAGCACTGAGCACCCAGCACGCAGAGTACTGAGCACTGAGCACACAGCACCCTGAGTACTGAGCACCCAGCACCCCGAGCACTGAGCACCCAGCACGCAGAGTACTGAGCACTGAGCACACAGCACCCTGAGTACTGAGCACCCAGCACCCCGAGCACTGAGCACCCAGCGCCCCGAGCACTGAGCACCCAGCACCCCGAGCACTGAGCACTGAGCACACTGAGCACTGAGCACCCAGCACCCCGAGTACTGAGCACTGACCACCCTGAGTACTGAGCACCCAGCACCCCGAGGACTGAGCACTGAGCACCCTGAGTACTGAGCACCCAGCACCCTGAGCACTGAGCACCCTGAGGACTGAGCACCTAGCACCCTGAGTACTGATCACCCAGCACCCTGAGTACTGAGCACCGATCACCCTGAGCACTGAGCACCCAGCACCCCGAGCACTGAGCACCCAGCACCCTGAGCACTGAGCACCCAGCACCCTGAGCACTGAGCACCCAGCACCCTGAGCACGGAGCACAAAGCACCCTGAGTACTGAGCACTCAGCACCCTGAGCACTGAGCACCCAGCACCCTGAGCACTGAGCACCCAGCACCCTGAGCACGGAGCACAAAGCACCCTGAGTACTGAGCACCCAACACCCAGAGTACTGAGCACCCAGCACCCTGAGCACTGAGCACCCAGCACCCTGAGTACTGAGCACCCAGCACCCTGAGTACTGAACACCCAGCACCCTGAGCACTGAGCACTGAGCACCCTGAGCACTGAGTACTGGGCAATGAGCACCCTGAGCACTGAGCACCCAGCACCCCGAGTACTGAGCACCCAGCACCCCGAGCACTGATCACCCAGCGCCCCGAGCACTGAGCACCCAGCACCCCGAGCACTGAGCACTGAGCACCCTGAGAACTGAGCACCCAGCACCCCGAGTACTGAGCACTGAGCACCCTGAGTACTGAGCAGCAAGCAACCCGATTACTGAGCACTGAGCACTCTGAGTACTGAGCACCCACCACCCTGAGCACTGAGCACACAGCAACCTGAGTACTGAGCACTGAGAACCCTGAGTACTGAGCACCGAGCACCCTGAGTACTGAGCACCCAGCACCCTGATCACTGAGCACGGAGCACCCCGAGGACTGAGCACCCAGCACCCTGAGCACTGAGCACCCAGCACCTTGAGTACTGAGCACCGAGCACCCCGAGCACTGAGCACCCAGCACCCTGAGTACTGAGCACCCTGCACCCTGAGCACTGAGCACGCAGCACACCGAGCACTGAGCACCCAGCATCCTGAGTACTGAGCACAGAGCACCCTGAGCACTGAGCACCCAGCACCCTGAGCACTGAGCACTGAGCACCCAGCACCACAGCCCTGAGCACCCAGCACCCCGAGCACTGAGCACCCAGCACCCTGAGAAACAGAGCACCCAGCACCCTGAGCACTGAGGACCCAGCACCCTGAGTACTGAGCACCCAGCACCCTGAGTACTGAGCACTCAGCACCCTGAGTACTGAGCACCGAGCACCCCGAGCACTGAGCACCCAGCACCCTGAGCACAGAGCACCCGGAGGACTGAGCACCCAGCACCATGAGCACTTTGCACCGATCACCCTGAGCACTAAGCACCCAGCACCCCGAGCACTGAGCACCCAGCACCCTGAGTACTGAGAACCCAGCACCCCGAGTACTGAGCACCCAGCACCCTGAGTACTGAGCACCCAGCACCCCGAGCACTGAGCACCCAGCACCCTGAGTACTGAGCACCCTGATTACTGAGCACTGAGCACCGAGCATCCTGAGTACTGAGCACACTGAGGACTGAGCACCCAGCACCCTGAGCACTGAGCACCCAGCACCCTGAGTACTGAGCACTGATCACCCTGAGCACTGAGCACCCAGCACCCCGAGCACTGAGCACCCAGCACCCTGAGCACTGAGCACTGAGCACCCAGCACCCCGAGTACTGAGCACCCAGCACCCAGAGCACTGAGCACCCTGAGCACTGAGCACCCTGAGCACTGAGCACTGAGCACCCAGCACCCAGAGTACTGAGCACCCAACACTCTGAGCACTGAGCACCCAGCACGCAGAGTACTGAGCACTGAGCACACAGCACCCTGAGTACTGAGCACCCAGCACCCCGAGCACTGAGCACCCAGCGCCCCGAGCACTGAGCACCCAGCACCCCGAGCACTGAGCACCCAGCACCCCGAGGACTGAGCACTGAGCACCCTGAGTACTGAGCACCCAGCACCCTTAGCACTGAGCACCCTGAGTACTGAACACTGAGCACCCAGCACCCCGAGCACTGAGCACTCAGCACCCTGTGTACTGAGCACTGAGTACCCAGTACCCCGTGCACTGAGACCCAGCACCCTGAGCACTGAGCACCCAGCACCCCGAGTACTGAGCACCCAGCAGCCCGAGCACTGTGCACCCAGCACCCCGAGCACTGAGCACCCAGCACCCTGAGTACTGAGCACCCAGCACCCCGAGCACTGAGCACCCAGCACCCCGAGCTCTGAGCACCCAGCACCCCGAGCACTGAGAAACGAGAACCCCGAGCACTGTGCACCCAGCACCCTGAGAACTGAGCACCCAGCACCCTGAGCACTGAGCACCCAGCACCCCTTGCACTGAGCACCCAGCACCCGGAGTACTGAGCACGCAGCACCCTGAGTACTGAGCACCCAGCACCCCGAGCACTGAGCACCCAGCACCCTGAGCACTGAGCACCCAGGACCCTGAGTACTGAGCACCCAGCACCCCGAGCACTGAGCACCCAGCACCCTGAGTACTGAGCACCGAGCACCCCGAGCACTGAGCACCAAGCACCCCGAGCACTGAGAACCCAGCACCCTGCGTACTGAGCACGGAGCACCCCGAGCACTGAGCACCCAGCACCCTGAGTACTGAGCACCGAGCACCCCGAGCACTGAGCACCCAGCACCCTGAGTACTGAGCACGGAGCACCCTGAGTACTGTGCACCCAGCACCCCGAGCACTTAGCACCCAGCACCCTTAGTACTGAGCACCCAGCACCCTGAGTACTGAGCACCCAGCACCCTGAGTACTGAGCACCCAGCACCCTGAGTACTGAGCACCCAGCACCCTGAGCACTGAGCACCCAGCAACCTGCGTACTGAGCACCCAGCACTCTGAGCACTGAGCACCCAGCACCCCGAGCACTGAGCACCCAGCACCCCGAGCACTGAGCACTGAGCACCCTGAGCACTGAGCACCCAGCACCCCGAGTACTGAGCACTGAGCACCCTGAGTACTGAGCACCCAGCACCCCGAGTACTGAGCACTGAGCACCCTGAGTACTGAGCACCCAGCACCCTGAGCACTGAGCACTGAGAACCCTGAGTACTGAGCACCGACCACCCAGAGAACTGAGCACCCAGCACCCCGAGCACTGAACACCCTGAGCTCTTAGCACCCTGAGTACTGAGCACCCAGCACCCTGAGTACTGAGCACCCAGCACCCTGAGCACTGAGCACCCAGTACCCCGTGCACTGAGACCCAGCACCCTGAGCACTGAGCACCCAGCACAACGAATACTGAGCACCCAGCACCCTGAGTACTGAACACCCAGCACCCAGAGCACTGAGCACTGAGCACCCAGCACCCTGAGCACTGAGCACTGAGCAACCAGCACCCTGAGCACTGAGCACCCAGCACCCTGAGCACTGAGAACCCTGAGCACTGAGCAATGAGCACCCAGCACCCTGAGTACTGAGCACCCAACACTCTGAGCACTGAGCACCCTGCACGCTGAGTACTGAGCACCCAGCACCCCGAGCACTGAGCACCCAGCACCCTGTGTACTGAGCACCGAGCACCCCGAGCACTGAGCACCCAGCACCCTGAGTACTGAGCACCCAGCACCCCGAGAATGAGCACCCAGCACCCCGAGCACTGAGCACCCAGCACCCTGAGCACTGAGCACCCAGCACCCTGAGTACTGAGCACCCAGCACCCCGAGCACTGAGCACCCAGCACCCTGAGTACTGAGCACCCTGAGTACTGAGCACCCAGCAACCTGAGTACTGAGCACCCTGCACCCCGAGCACTGAGCTCCCTGAGTACTGAGCACCCAGCACCCTGAGCACTGAGCACCCAGCACAATGAGTACTGAGCACTGAGCACCCAGAGAACTGAGCACCCAGCACCCCGAGGACTGAGCACCCAGCACCCTGTGCACTGAGCACTGAGCATCCAGCACCCCGAGCACTGAGCACCCTGAGCTCTTAGCACCCAGAGTACTGAGCACCCAGCACCCTGAGTACGGAGCACCCAGCACCCTGAGCACTGAGCACCCAGCACCCTGAGCACTGAGCACACAGCACCCCGAGCACTGAGCACCCAGCACCCTGAGCACTGAGCACCCAGCACCCCGAGCACTGAGCACCCAGCACCCTGAGCACTGAGCACCCAGCACCCCGAGCACTGAGTACTGAGCACCATGAGTACTGAGCACCCAGCACCCCGAGTACTGAGCACTGAGCACCATGAGTACTGAGCACCCAGCACCCTGAGCACTGAGCACTGAGAACCCTGAGTACTGAGCAACGAGCACCCCGAGCACTGAGCACCCAGCACCCTGAGTACAGAGCACCGAGCTCCCCGAGCACTGAGCACCCTGAGTACTGAGCACCCAGCACCCTGAGTACTGAGCACCCAGCACCCCGAGAATGAGCACCCTGAGCACTGAGTACCCAGCACCATGAGTACTGAGCACCGAGCACCCTGAGAACTGAGCACCCAGCACCCTGAGTACTGAGCACCCAGCACCCTGAGTACTCAGCACCCAGCACCCTGAGCACTGAGCACCCAGCAACCTGAGTACTGAGCACCCAGCACTCTGAGCACTGAGCACCCAGCACCCCGAGCACTGAGCACCCAGCACACCGAGCACTGAGCACTGAGCACCCTGAGCACTGAGCACCCAGCACCCCGAGTACTGAGCACTGAGCACCCTGAGTACTGAGCACCCAGCACCCCGAGTACTGAGCACTGAGCACCCTGAGTACTGAGCACCCAGCACCCTGAGCACTGAGCACTGAGAACCCTGAGTACTGAGCACCGAGCACCCAGAGAACTGAGCACCCAGCACCCCGAGCACTGAGCACCCTGAGCTCTTAGCACCCTGAGTACTGAGCACCCAGCACCCCGAGTACTGAGCACCCAGCAACCTGAGCACTGAGCACCCAGCACCCCGAGCACTGAGCACCCAGCACCCTGAGTACTGAGCACTGAGCACCCAGCACCCCGAGCACTGAGAACCCAGCACCCTGCGTACTGAGCACGGAGCACCCCGAGCACTGAGCACCCAGCACCCTGAGTACTGAGCACCGAGCACCCCGAGCACTGAGCACCCAGCACCCTGAGTACTGAGCACGGAGCACCCTGAGTACTGTGCACCCAGCACCCCGAGCACTTAGCACCCAGCACCCTTAGTACTGAGCACCCAGCACCCTGAGTACTGAGCACACAGCACCCTGAGTACTGAGCACCCAGCACCCTGAGTACTGAGCACCCAGCACCCCGAGCACTTAGCACCCAGCACCCTTAGTACTGAGCACCCAGCACCCCGAGCACTGAGCACCCAGCACCCCGAGCACTGAGCACTGAGCACCCTGAGCACTGAGCACCCAGCACCCCGAGTACTGAGCACTGAGCACCCTGAGTACTGAGCACCCAGCACCCCGAGTACTGAGCACTGAGCACCCTGAGTACTGAGCACCCAGCACCCTGAGCACTGAGCACTGAGAACCCTGAGTACTGAGCACCGAGCACCCAGAGAACTGAGCACCCAGCACCCCGAGCACTGAACACCCTGAGCTCTTAGCACCCTGAGTACTGAGCACCCAGCACCCTGAGTACTGAGCACCCAGCACCCTGAGCACTGAGCACCCAGCACCCCGAGCACTGAGCACCCAGCACCCTGAGTACTGAGCACTGAGCACCCAGCACCCCGAGCACTGAGCACTCAGCACCCTGTGTACTGAGCACTGAGTACCCAGTACCCCGTGCACTGAGACCCAGCACCCTGAGCACTGAGCACCCAGCACCCCGAATACTGAGCACCCAGCACCCTGAGTACTGAACACCCAGCACCCACAGCACTGAGGACTGAGCACCCAGCACCCTGAGCACTGAGCACTGAGCACCCAGCACCCTGAGCACCCAGCACCCTGAGCACTGAGAACCCTGAGCACTGAGCAATGAGCACCCAGCACCCTGAGTACTGAGCACCCAACACTCTGAGCACTGAGCACCCTGCACGCTGAGTACTGAGCAACCAGCACCCCGAGCACTGAGCACCCAGCACCCTGTGTACTGAGCACCGAGCACCCCGAGCACTGAGCACCCAGCACCCTGAGTACTGAGCACCCAGCACGCCGAGAATGAGCACCCAGCACCCCGAGCACTGAGCACACAGCACCCTGAGCACTGAGCACCCAGCACCCTGAGTACTGAGCACCCAGCACCCCGAGCACTGAGCACCCAGCACCCTGAGTACTGAGCACCCTGAGTACTGAGCACCCAGCAACCTGAGTACTGAGCACCCTGCACCCTGAGCACTGAGCTCCCTGAGTACTGAGCACCCAGCACCCTGAGCACTGAGCACCCAGCACCCTGAGTACTGAGCACTGAGCACCCAGAGAACTGAGCACCCAGCACCCCGAGGACTGAGCACCCAGCACCCTGTGCACTGAGCACTGAGCATCCAGCACCCCGAGCACTGAGCACCCTGAGCTCTTAGCACCCAGAGTACTGAGCACCCAGCACCCTGAGTACGGAGCACCCAGCACCCTGAGCACTGAGCACCCAGCACCCTGAGTACTGAGCACCCAGCACCCTGAGTACTGAGCACCGAGCACCCCGAGCACTGAGCACCCAGCACCCTGAGCACTGAGCACCCAGCACCCCGAGCACTGAGCACTGAGCACCATGAGTACTGAGCACCCAGCACCCCGAGTACTGAGCACTGAGCACCATGAGTCCTGAGCACCCAGCACCCTGAGCACTGAGCACTGAGAACCCTGAGTACTGAGCAACGAGCACCCCGAGCACTGAGCACCCAGCACCCTGAGTACAGAGCACCGAGCTCCCCGAGCACTGAGCACCCTGAGTACTGAGCACCCAGCACCCTGAGTACTGAGCAGCCAGCACCCCGAGAATGAGCACCCTGAGCACTGAGTACCCAGCACCATGAGTACTGAGCACCGAGCACCCTGAGCACTGAGCACCCAGCACCCTGAGTACTGAGCACCCAGCACCCTGAGTACTGAGCACCCAGCACCCTGAGCACTGAGCACCCAGCAACCTGAGTACTGAGCACCCAGCACTCTGAGCACTGAGCACCCAGCACCCCGAGCACTGAGCACCCAGCACACCGAGCACTGAGCACTGAGCACCCTGAGCACTGAGCACCCAGCACCCCGAGTACTGAGCACTGAGCACCCTGAGTACTGAGCACCCAGCACCCCGAGTACTGAGCACTGAGCACCCTGAGTACTGAGCACCCAGCACCCTGAGCACTGAGCACTGAGAACCCTGAGTACTGAGCACCGAGCACCCAGAGAACTGAGCACCCAGCACCCCGAGCACTGAGCACCCTGAGCTCTTAGCACCCTGAGTACTGAGCACCCAGCACCCTGAGTACTGAGCACCCAGCAACCTGAGCACTGAGCACCCAGCACCCCGAGCACTGAGCACCCAGCACCCTGAGTACTGAGCACTGAGCACCCAGCACCCCGAGCACTGAGCACTCAGCACGCTGAGTACTGAGCACTGAGTACCCAGTACCCCGTGCACTGAGACCCAGCACCCTGAGCACTGAGCACCCAGCACCCCGAGTACTGAGCACCCAGCAGCCCGAGCACTGTGCACCCAGCACCCCGAGCACTGAACACCCAGCACCCTGAGTACTGAGCACCCAGCACCCCGAGCACTGAGCACCCAGCACCCCGAGCTCTGAGCACCCAGCACCCCGAGCACTGAGCAACGAGAACCCACGAGCACTGTGCACCCAGCAGCCTGAGAACTGAGCACCCAGCACCCTGAGTACTGAGCACCCAGCATCCTGAGCACTGAGTACTGAGCAGCCCAAGCACTGAGCACCCAGCACCCTGAGCACTGAGCACGCAGCACCCCTTGCACTGAGCACCCAGCACCCGGAGTACTGAGCACGCAGCACCCTGAGTACTGAGCACCCAGCACCCCGAGCACTGAGCACCCAGCACCCTGAGCACTGAGCACCCAGGACCCTGAGTACTGAGCACCCAGCACCCCGAGCACTGAGCACCCAGCACCCTGAGTACTGAGCACCGAGCACCCCGAGCACTGAGCACCAAGCACCCTGAGCACTGAGAACCCAGCACCCTGAGTACTAAGCACGGAGCACCCCAAGCACTGAGCACCCAGCACCCTGAGTACTGAGCACCGAGCACCCCGAGCACTGAGCACCCAGCACCCTGAGTACTGAGCACGGAGCACCCTGAGTACTGTGCACCCAGCACCCCGAGCACTTAGCACCCAGCACCCTGAGTACTGAGCATCCAGCACTCTGAGCACTGAGCATCCAGCACCCTGAGCACTGAGCACCCAGCACTCTGAGTACTGAGAACCGAACACCCCGAGCACTGAGCACCCAGCACCTTGAGCACTGAGCACCCTGAGTACTGAGCACCCAGCACCCTGAGCACTGAGCACCCAGCACCCCGAGTACTGAGCACCGAGCACCCCGAGAACTGAGCACCCAGCACCCCGAGCACTGAGCACTGTGCACCCTGGGCACTGAGCACCCAGCACCCCGAGTACTGAGCACTGACCACCCTAAGAACTGAGCACCCAGCACCCCGAGTACTGAGAACCGAGCACCCCGAGCACTGAGCACCCAGCACCTTGAGCACTGAGCACCCTGAGTACTGAGCACCCAGCACCCTGAGCACTGAGCACCCAGCACACCGAGTACTGAGCACCAAGCACCCCGAGAACTGAGCACCCAGCACCCCGAGCACTGAGCACTGTGCACCCTGAGCACTGAGCACCCAGCACCCCGAGTACTGAGCACCCAGCACCCCGAGTACTGAGCACTGAGCACCATGAGTACTGAGCACCCAGCACCCTGAGCACTGAGCACTGAGGACCCTGAGTACTGAGCACCGAGCACCCCGAGCACTGAGCACCCAGCACCCTGAGTACTGAGCACCGAGCTCCCCGAGCACTGAGCACCCTGAGTACTGAGCACCCAGCACCCTTAGTTCTGAGCACCCAGCACCCCGAGAATGAGCACCCTGAGCACTGAGCACCCAGCAACCTGAGTACTGAGCACCCAGCACCCTAAGCACTGACGACCCAGCACCCTGAACATTGAGCACCCAGCACCCTGAGTACTGAGCACCCAGCACCCTGAGTACTGAACACCCAGCACCCTTAGCACTGAGCACTGAGCACCCAGCACCCTGAGCACTGAGCACTGAGCACCCAGCCCCCTGAGCACTGAGTACCCAGCACCCCGAGCACTGAGTACCCAGCACCCTGAGCCCCCAGCACCCTGAGCACTGAGCACCCTGAGCACTGAGCACTGAGCACCCAGCACCCTGAGTACTGAGCAGCCAACACTCTGAGCAAAGAGCACCCAGCACGCTGAGTACTGAGCACTGAGCACCCAGCACCCTGAGCACTGAGCACTGAGCACCCAGCACCCCGAGTACTGAGCACCCAGCACCCTGAGCCCTGAGCACCCTGAGCACTGAGCACCCTGAGCACAGAGCACTGAGCACCCAGCACCCTGAGTACTGAGCACCCAACACTCTGAGCACTGAGCACCCAGCACGCAGAGTACTGAGCACTGAGCACACAGCACCCTGAGTACTGAGCACCCAGCACCCCGAGCACTGAGCACCCAGCGCCCCGAGCACTGAGCACCCAGCACCCCGAGCACTGAGCACACTGAGCACTGAGCACCCAGCACCCCGAGTACTGAGCACTGACCACCCTGAGTACTGAGCACCCAGCACCCCGAGGACTGAGCACTGAGCACCCTGAGTACTGAGCACCCAGCACCCTGAGCACTGAGCACCCTGAGGACTGAGCACCTAGCACCCTGAGTACTGATCACCCAGCAACCTGAGTACTGAGCACCGATCACCCTGAGCACTGAGCACCCAGCACCCCGAGCACTGAGCACCCAGCACCCTGAGCACTGAGCACCCAGCACCCTGAGCACTGAGCACCCAGCACCCTGAGCACGGAGCACAAAGCACCCTGAGTACTGAGCACTCAGCACCCTGAGCACTGAGCACCCAGCACCCTGAGCACTGAGCACCCAGCACCCTGAGCACTGAGCACCCAGCACCCTGAGCACGGAGCACAAAGCACCCTGAGTACTGAGCACCCAATACCCAGAGTACTGAGCACCCAGCACCCTGAGCACTGAGCACCCAGCACCCTGAGTACTGAGCACCCAGCACCCTGAGTACTGAACACCCAGCACCCTGAGCACTGAGCACTGAGCACCCTGAGCACTGAGTACTGGGCAATGAGCACCCTGAGCACTGAGCACCCAGCACCCCGAGTACTGAGCACCCAGCACCCCGAGCACTGATCACCCAGCGCCCCGAGCACTGAGCACCCAGCACCCCGAGCACTGAGCACTGAGCACCCTGAGCACTGAGCACCCAGCACCCCGAGTACTGAGCACTGAGCACCCTGAGTACTGAGCAGCATGCAACCCGATTACTGAGCACTGAGCACACTGAGTACTGAGCACCCACCACCCTGAGCACTGAGCACCCAGCACCCTGAGTACTGAGCACTGAGAACCCTGAGTACTGAGCACCGAGCACCCTTAGTACTGAGCACCCAGCACCCTGATCACTGAGCACGGAGCACCCCGAGGACTGAGCACCCAGCACCCTGAGCACTGAGCACCCAGCACCTTGAGTACTGAGCACCGAGCACCGCGAGCACTGAGCACCCAGCACCCTGAGTACTGAGCACCCTGCACCCTGAGCACTGAGCACCCAGCACCCTGAGCACTGAGCACGCAGCACACCGAGCACTGAGCACCCAGCATCCTGAGTACTGAGCACAGAGCACCCTGAGCACTGAGCACCCAGCACCCTGAGTACTGAGCACCCAGCACCCTGAGTACTGAGCAACCAGCACCCTGAGCACTGAGCACTGAGCACCCAGCACCCTGAGCACTGAGCACTGAGCACCCAGCCCCACAGCCCTGAGCACCCAGCACCCCGAGCACTGAGCACCCAGCACCCTGAGAAACAGAGCACCCAGCACCCTGAGCACTGAGGACCCAGCACCCTGAGTACTGAGCACCCAGCACCCTGAGTACTGAGCACTCAGCACCCTGAGTACTGAGCACCGAGCACCCCGAGCACTGAGCACCCAGCACCCTGAGCACAGAGCACCCGGAGGACTGAGCACCCAGCACCATGAGCACTTTGCACCGATCACCCTGAGCACTAAGCACCCAGCACCCCGAGTACTGAGCACCCAGCACCCTGAGTACTGAGCACCCAGCACCCCGAGCACTGAGCACCCAGCACCCTGAGTACTGAGCACCCTGATTACTGAGCACTGAGCACCGAGCATCCTGAGTACTGAGCACACTGAGGACTGAGCACCCAGCACCCTGAGCAGTGAGCACCCAGCACCCTGAGTACTGAGCACTGATCACCCTGAGCACTGAGCACCCAGCACCCCGAGCACTGAGCACCCAGCACCCTGAGCACTGAGCACTGAGCACCCAGCACCCCGAGTACTGAGCACCCAGCACCCTGAGCACTGAGCACCCTGAGCACTGAGCACCCTGAGCACTGAGCACTGAGCACCCAGCACCCTGAGTACTGAGCACCCAACACTCTGAGCACTGAGCACCCAGCACGCAGAGTACTGAGCACTGAGCACACAGCACCCTGAGTACTGAGCACCCAGCACCCCGAGCACTGAGCACCCAGCGCCCCGAGCACTGAGCACCCAGCATCCCGAGCACTGAGCACCCAGCACCCCGAGGACTGAGCACTGAGCACCCTGAGTACTGAGCACCCAGCACCCTGAGCACTGAGAACCCTGAGTACTGAGCACCGAGCACCCTGAGTACTGAGCACCCAGCACCCTGAGCACTGAGCACAGAGCACCCCGAGGACTGAGCACCCAGCACCCTGAGCACTGAACACCCAGCACCTTGAGTACTGAGCACCGAGCACCCCGAGTACAGAGCACCGAGCACCCAGAGTACTGAGCACCCAGCACGCTGAGCACTGAGCACCCAGCACCCTGAGCACTGAGCACCCAGCACCCCGAGCACTGAGCACCCAGCACCCTGAGTACTGAGCACCCAACACCCAGAGTAATGAGCACCCAGCACCCTGAGAACTGAGCACCCAGTACCCTGAGTACTGAGCACCCAGCACCCTGAGTACTGAGCACCCAGCACTCTGAGCACTGAGCACTGAGCACCCAGCACCCTGAGCACTGAGCACTGAGCACCCAGCACCCCGAGCACTGAGCACCCAGCACCCCGAGCACTGAGCACACAGCGCCCTGAGCACTGAGCACCCAGCACCCTGAGCACTGAGCACCCAGCCCCCTTAGTACTGAGCACCCAGCACCCTGAGTACTGAGCACCCAGCACCCTGAGCACTGAGAAACCTGAGGACTGAGCACCCAGCACCCCGAGCACTGAGCACCCAGCACCCTGAGCACTGAGCACCCTGAGGACTGAGCACCCAGCACCCTGAGCACTGAGCACCCAGCACCCTGAGTACTGAGCACCGATCACCCTGAGCACTGAGCACCCAGCACCCTGAGCACTGAGCACCCAGCACCCTGAGTACTGAGCAACTTGAGTACTGAGCACCGATCACCCGGAGCACTGAGCACCCAGCACCCTGAGTATTGAGCACCCAGCACCCAGAGCACTGAGCAACCTGAGAACTGAGCACTGAGCACCCTGAGTACTGAGCACTGAGCACCCTGAGTTCTGAGCACCCAGCACACTGAGTACTGATTACCCAGCACCCTGAGCACTGAGCACCCAGCACCCTGAGTACTGAGCACCGAGCACCCTGAGTACTGAGCACCCAGCACCCTGAGTACTGAGCACCCAGCACCCTGAGCACTGAGCACCCAGCACCCTGAGTTCTGAGCACCCAGCACCCTGAGTACTGATTACCCAGCACCCTAAGCACTGAGCACCCAGCACCCTGAGTACTGAGCACCGAGCACCCTGAGTACTGAGCACCCAGCACCCTGAGTACTGAGCACCCAGCACCCTGAGCACTGAGAACCCAGCACCCTGAGTACTGAGCACCCAGCACCCTGAGTACTGAGCACCCAGCACCCCGAGAATGAGCACCCTGAGCACTGAGTACCCAGCACCATGAGTACTGAGCACCGAGCACCCTGAGCACTGAGCACCCAGCACCCTGAGTACTGAGCACCCAGCACCCTGAGTACTGAGCACCCAGCACCCTGAGCACTGAGCACCCAGCAACCTGAGTACTGAGCACCCAGCACTCTGAGCACTGAGCACCCAGCACCCCGAGCACTGAGCACCCAGCACACCGAGCACTGAGCACTGAGCACCCTGAGCACTGAGCACCCAGCACCCCGAGTACTGAGCACTGAGCACCCTGAGTACTGAGCACCCAGCACCCCGAGTACTGAGCACTGAGCACCCTGAGTACTGAGCACCCAGCACCCTGAGCACTGAGCACTGAGCACTGAGAACCCTGAGTACTGAGCACCGAGCACCCAGAGAACTGAGCACCCAGCACCCCGAGCACTGATCACCCAGCGCCCCGAGCACTGAGCACCCAGCACCCCGAGCACTGAGCACTGAGCACCCTGAGCACTGAGCACCCAGCACCCCGAGTACTGAGCACTGAGCACCCTGAGTACTGAGCAGCAAGCAACCCGATTACTGAGCACTGAGCACACTGAGTACTGAGCACCCACCACCCTGAGCACTGAGCACCCAGCACCCTGAGTACTGAGCACTGAGAACCCTGAGTACTGAGCACCGAGCACCCTGAGTACTGAGCACCCAGCACCCTGATCACTGAGCACGGAGCACCCCGAGGACTGAGCACCCAGCACCCTGAGCACTGAGCACCCAGCACCTTGAGTACTGAGCACCGAGCACCGCGAGCACTGAGCACCCAGCACCCTGAGTACTGAGCACCCTGCACCCTGAGCACTGAGCACCCAGCACCCTGAGCACTGAGCACGCAGCACACCGAGCACTGAGCACCCAGCATCCTGAGTACTGAGCACAGAGCACCCTGAGCACTGAGCACCCAGCACCCTGAGTACTGAGCACCCAGCACCCTGAGTACTGAGCAACCAGCACCCTGAGCACTGAGCACTGAGCACCCACCACCCTGAGCACTGAGCACTGAGCACCCAGCACCACAGCCCTGAGCACCCAGCACCCCGAGCACTGAGCACCCAGCACCCTGAGAAACAGAGCACCCAGCACCCTGAGCACTGAGGACCCAGCACCCTGAGTACTGAGCACCCAGCACCCTGAGTACTGAGCACTCAGCACCCTGAGTACTGAGCACCGAGCACCCCGAGCACTGAGCACCCAGCACCCTGAGCACAGAGCACCCAGAGGACTGAGCACCCAGCACCATGAGCACTTTGCACCGATCACCCTGAGCACTAAGCACCCAGCACCCCGAGTACTGAGCACCCAGCACCCTGAGTACTGAGCACCCAGCACCCCGAGCACTGAGCACCCAGCACCCTGAGTACTGAGCACCCTGATTACTGAGCACTGAGCACCGAGCATCCTGAGTACTGAGCACACTGAGGACTGAGCACCCAGCACCCTGAGCAGTGAGCACCCAGCACCCTGAGTACTGAGCACTGATCACCCTGAGCACTGAGCACCCAGCACCCCGAGCACTGAGCACCCAGCACCCTGAGCACTGAGCACTGAGCACCCAGCACCCCGAGTACTGAGCACCCAGCACCCTGAGCACTGAGCACCCTGAGCACTGAGCACCCTGAGCACTGAGCACTGAGCACCCAGCACCCTGAGTACTGAGCACCCAACACTCTGAGCACTGAGCACCCAGCACGCAGAGTACTGAGCACTGAGCACACAGCACCCTGAGTACTGAGCACCCAGCACCCCGAGCACTGAGCACCCAGCGCCCCGAGCACTGAGCACCCAGCACCCCGAGCACTGAGCACCCAGCACCCCGAGGACTGAGCACTGAGCACCCTGAGTACTGAGCACCCAGCACCCTGAGCACTGAGAACCCTGAGTACTGAGCACCGAGCACCCTGAGTACTGAGCACCCAGCACCCTGAGCACTGAGCACAGAGCACCCCGAGGACTGAGCACCCAGCACCCTGAGCACTGAACACCCAGCACCTTGAGTACTGAGCACCGAGCACCCCGAGTACAGAGCACCGAGCACCCAGAGTACTGAGCACCCAGCACCCTGAGCACTGAGCACCCAGCACCCTGAGCACTGAGCACCCAGCACCCCGAGCACTGAGCACCCAGCACCCTGAGTACTGAGCACCCAACACCCAGAGTAATGAGCACCCAGCACCCTGAGAACTGAGCACCCAGGACCCTGAGTACTGAGCACCCAGCACCCTGAGTACTGAGCACCCAGCACCCTGAGCACTGAGCACTGAGCACCCAGCACCCTGAGCACTGAGCACTGAGCACCCAGCACCCCGAGCACTGAGCACCCAGCACCCCGAGCACTGAGCACACAGCGCCCTGAGCACTGAGCACCCAGCACCCTGAGCACTGAGCACCCAGCCCCCTTAGTACTGAGCACCCAGCACCCTGAGTACTGAGCACCCAGCACCCTGAGCACTGAGAAACCTGAGGACTGAGCACCCAGCACCCCGAGCACTGAGCACCCAGCACCCTGAGCACTGAGCACCCTGAGGACTGAGCACCCAGCACCCTGAGCACTGAGCACCCAGCACCCTGAGTACTGAGCACCGATCACCCTGAGCACTGAGCACCCAGCACCCTGAGCACTGAGCACCCAGCACCCTGAGTACTGAGCAACCTGAGTACTGAGCACCGATCACCCGGAGCACTGAGCACCCAGCACCCTGAGTATTGAGCACCCAGCACCCAGAGCACTGAGCAACCTGAGAACTGAGCACTGAGCACCCTGAGTACTGAGCACTGAGCACCCTGAGTTCTGAGCACCCAGCACCCTGAGTACTGATTACCCAGCACCCTGAGCACTGAGCACCCAGCACCCTGAGTACTGAGCACCGAGCACCCTGAGTACTGAGCACCCAGCACCCTGAGTACTGAGCACCCAGCACCCTGAGCACTGAGCACCCAGCACCCTGAGTTCTGAGCACCCAGCACCCTGAGTACTGATTACCCAGCACCCTGAGCACTGAGCACCCAGCACCCTGAGTACTGAGCACCGAGCACCCTGAGTACTGAGCACCCAGCACCCTGAGTACTGAGCACCCAGCACCCTGAGCACTGAGAACCCAGCACCCTGAGTACTGAGCACCCAGCACCCTGAGTACTGAGCACCCAGCACCCCGAGAATGAGCACCCTGAGCACTGAGTACCCAGCACCATGAGTACTGAGCACCGAGCACCCTGAGCACTGAGCACCCAGCACCCTGAGTACTGAGCACCCAGCACCCTGAGTACTGAGCACCCAGCACCCTGAGCACTGAGCACCCAGCAACCTGAGTACTGAGCACCCAGCACTCTGAGCACTGAGCACCCAGCACCCCGAGCACTGAGCACCCAGCACACCGAGCACTGAGCACTGAGCACCCTGAGCACTGAGCACCCAGCACCCCGAGTACTGAGCACTGAGCACCCTGAGTACTGAGCACCCAGCACCCCGAGTACTGAGCACTGAGCACCCTGAGTACTGAGCACCCAGCACCCTGAGCACTGAGCACTGAGAACCCTGAGTACTGAGCACCGAGCACCCAGAGAACTGAGCACCCAGCACCCCGAGCACTGAGCACCCTGAGCTCTTAGCACCCTGAGTACTGAGCACCCAGCACCCTGAGTACTGAGCACCCAGCAACCTGAGCACTGAGCACCCAGCACCCCGAGCACTGAGCACCCAGCACCCTGAGTACTGAGCACTGAGCACCCAGCACCCCGAGCACTGAGCACTCAGCACGCTGTGTACTGAGCACTGAGTACCCAGTACCCCGTGCACTGAGACCCAGCACCCTGAGCACTGAGCACCCAGCACCCCGAGTACTGAGCACCCAGCAGCCCGAGCACTGTGCACCCAGCACCCCGAGCACTGAACACCCAGCACCCTGAGTACTGAGCACCCAGCACCCCGAGCACTGAGCACCCAGCACCCCGAGCTCTGAGCACCCAGCACCCCGAGCACTGAGCAACGAGAACCCACGAGCACTGTGCACCCAGCAGCCTGAGAACTGAGCACCCAGCACCCTGAGTACTGAGCACCCAGCATCCTGAGCACTGAGTACTGAGCAGCCCAAGCACTGAGCACCCAGCACCCTGAGCACTGAGCACGCAGCACCCCTTGCACTGAGCACCCAGCACCCGGAGTACTGAGCACGCAGCACCCTGAGTACTGAGCACCCAGCACCCCGAGCACAGAGCACCCAGCACCCTGAGCACTGAGCACCCAGGACCCTGAGTACTGAGCACCCAGCACCCCGAGCACTGAGCACCCAGCACCCTGAGTACTGAGCACCGAGCACCCCGAGCACTGAGCACCAAGCACCCTGAGCACTGAGAACCCAGCACCCTGAGTACTGAGCACGGAGCACCCCAAGCACTGAGCACCCAGCACCCTGAGTACTGAGCACCGAGCACCCCGAGCACTGAGCACCCAGCACCCTGAGTACTGAGCACGGAGCACCCTGAGTACTGTGCACCCAGCACCCCGAGCACTTAGCACCCAGCACCCTGAGTACTGAGCATCCAGCACTCTGAGCACTGAGCATCCAGCACCCTGAGCACTGAGCACCCAGCACTCTGAGTACTGAGAACCGAACACCCCGAGCACTGAGCACCCAGCACCTTGAGCACTGAGCACCCTGAGTACTGAGCACCCAGCACCCTGAGCACTGAGCACCCAGCACCCCGAGTACTGAGCACCGAGCACCCCGAGAACTGAGCACCCAGCACCCCGAGCACTGAGCACTGTGCACCCTGAGCACTGAGCACCCAGCACCCCGAGTACTGAGCACCCAGCACCCCGAGTACTGAGCACTGAGCACCATGAGTACTGAGCACCCAGCACCCTGAGCACTGAGCACTGAGGACCCTGAGTACTGAGCACCGAGCACCCCGAGCACTGAGCACCCAGCACCCTGAGTACTGAGCACCGAGCTCCCCGAGCACTGAGCACCCTGAGTACTGAGCACCCAGCACCCTTAGTACTGAGCACCCAGCACCCCGAGAATGAGCACCCTGAGCACTGAGCACCCAGCACCCTGAGTACTGAGCACCCAGCACCCTAAGCACTGACGACCCAGCACCCTGAACATTGAGCACCCAGCACCCTGAGTACTGAGCACCCAGCACCCTGAGTACTGAACACCCAGCACCCTTAGCACTGAGCACTGAGCACCCAGCACCCTGAGCACTGAGCACTGAGCACCCAGCCCCCTGAGCACTGAGTACCCAGCACCCCGAGCACTGAGTACCCAGCACCCTGAGCCCCCAGCACCCTGAGCACTGAGCACCCTGAGCACTGAGCACTGAGCACCCAGCACCCTGAGTACTGAGCAGCCAACACTCTGAGCAAAGAGCACCCAGCACGCTGAGTACTGAGCACTGAGTACCCAGCACCCTGAGCACTGAGCACTGAGCACCCAGCACCCCGAGTACTGAGCACCCAGCACCCTGAGCCCTGAGCACCCTGAGCACTGAGCACCCTGAGCACTGAGCACTGAGCACCCAGCACCCTGAGTACTGAGCACCCAACACTCTGAGCACTGAGCACCCAGCACGCAGAGTACTGAGCACTGAGCACACAGCACCCTGAGTACTGAGCACCCAGCACCCCGAGCACTGAGCACCCAGCGCCCCGAGCACTGAGCACCCAGCACCCCGAGCACTGAGCACTGAGCACACTGAGCACTGAGCACCCAGCACCCCGAGTACTGAGCACTGACCACCCTGAGTACTGAGCACCCAGCACCCCGAGGACTGAGCACTGAGCACCCTGAGTACTGAGCACCCAGCACCCTGAGCACTGAGCACCCTGAGGACTGAGCACCTAGCACCCTGAGTACTGATCACCCAGCACCCTGAGTACTGAGCACCGATCACATTGAGCACTGAGCACCCAGCACCCCGAGCACTGAGCACCCAGCACCCTGAGCACTGAGCACCCAGCACCCTGAGCACTGAGCACCCAGCACCCTGAGCACGGAGCACAAAGCACCCTGAGTACTGAGCACTCAGCACCCTGAGCACTGAGCACCCAGCACCCTGAGCACTGAGCACCCAGCACCCTGAGCACGGAGCACAAAGCACCCTGAGTACTGAGCACCCAACACCCAGAGTACTGAGCACCCAGCACCCTGAGCACTGAGCACCCAGCACCCTGAGTACTGAGCACCCAGCACCCTGAGTACTGAACACCCAGCACCCTGAGCACTGAGCACTGAGCACCCTGAGCACTGACTACTGGGCAATGAGCACCCTGAGCACTGAGAACCCAGCACCCCGAGTACTGAGCACCCAGCACCCCGAGCACTGATCACCCAGCGCCCCGAGCACTGAGCACCCAGCACCCCGAGCACTGAGCACTGAGCACCCTGAGCACTGAGCACCCAGCACCCCGAGTACTGAGCACTGAGCACCCTGAGTACTGAGCAGCAAGCAACCCGATTACTGAGCACTGAGCACACTGAGTACTGAGCACCCACCACCCTGAGCACTGAGCACCCAGCACCCTGAGTACTGAGCACTGAGAACCCTGAGTACTGAGCACCGAGCACCCTGAGTACTGAGCACCCAGCACCCTGAGTACTGAGCAACCAGCACCCTGAGCACTGAGCACTGAGCACCCAGCACCCTGAGCACTGAGCACTGAGCACCCAGCACCACAGCCCTGAGCACCCAGCACCCCGAGCACTGAGCACCCAGCACCCTGAGAAACAGAGCACCCAGCACCCTGAGCACTGAGGACCCAGCACCCTGAGTACTGAGCACCCAGCACCCTGAGTACTGAGCACTCAGCACCCTGAGTACTGAGCACCGAGCACCCCGAGCACTGAGCACCCAGCACCCTGAGCACAGAGCACCCGGAGGACTGAGCACCCAGCACCATGAGCACTTTGCACCGATCACCCTGAGCACTAAGCACCCAGCACCCCGAGTACTGAGCACCCAGCACCCTGAGTACTGAGCACCCAGCACCCCGAGCACTGAGCACCCAGCACCCTGAGTACTGAGCACCCTGATTACTGAGCACTGAGCACCGAGCATCCTGAGTACTGAGCACACTGAGGACTGAGCACCCAGCACCCTGAGCACTGAGCACCCAGCACCCTGAGTACTGAGCACTGATCACCCTGAGCACTGAGCACCCAGCACCCCGAGCACTGAGCACCCAGCACCCTGAGCACTGAGCACTGAGCACCCAGCACCCCGAGTACTGAGCACCCAGCACCCTGAGCACTGAGCACCCTGAGCACTGAGCACCCTGAGCACTGAGCACTGAGCACCCAGCACCCTGAGTACTGAGCACCCAACACTCTGAGCACTGAGCACCCAGCACGCAGAGTACTGAGCACTGAGCACACAGCACCCTGAGTACTGAGCACCCAGCACCCCGAGCACTGAGCACCCAGCGCCCCGAGCACTGAGCACCCAGCACCCCGAGCACTGAGCACCCAGCACCCCGAGGACTGAGCACTGAGCACCCTGAGTACTGAGCACCCAGCACCCTGAGCACTGAGAACCCTGAGTACTGAGCACCGAGCACCCTGAGTACTGAGCACCCAGCACCCTGAGCACTGAGCACAGAGCACCCCGAGGACTGAGCACCCAGCACCCTGAGCACTGAACACCCAGCACCTTGAGTACTGAGCACCGAGCACCCCGAGTACAGAGCACCGAGCACCCAGAGTACTGAGCACCCAGCACCCTGAGCACTGAGCACCCAGCACCCTGAGCACTGAGCACCCAGCACCCCGAGCACTGAGCACCCAGCACCCTGAGTACTGAGCACCCAACACCCAGAGTAATGAGCACCCAGCACCCTGAGAACTGAGCACCCAGTACCCTGAGTACTGAGCACCCAGCACCCTGAGTACTGAGCACCCAGCACCCTGAGCACTGAGCACTGAGCACCCAGCACCCTGAGCACTGAGCACTGAGCACCCAGCACCCCGAGCACTGAGCACCCAGCACCCCGAGCACTGAGCACACAGCGCCCTGAGCACTGAGCACCCAGCACCCTGAGCACTGAGCACCCAGCCCCCTTAGTACTGAGCACCCAGCACCCTGAGTACTGAGCACCCAGCACCCTGAGCACTGAGAAACCTGAGGACTGAGCACACAGCACCCCGAGCACTGAGCACCCAGCACCCTGAGCACTGAGCACCCTGAGGACTGAGCACCCAGCACCCTGAGCACTGAGCACCCAGCACCCAGAGTACTGAGCACCGATCACCCTGAGCACTGAGCACCCAGTACCCTGAGCACTGAGCACCCACCACCCTGAGTACTGAGCAACCTGAGTACTGAGCACCGATCACCCGGAGCACTGAGCACCCAGCACCCTGAGTATTGAGCACCCAGCACCCAGAGCACTGAGCAACCTGAGAACTGAGCACTGAGCACCCTGAGTACTGAGCACTGAGCACCCTGAGTTCTGAGCACCCAGCACCCTGAGTACTGATTACCCAGCACCCTGAGCACTGAGCACCCAGCACCCTGAGTACTGAGCACCGAGCACCCTGAGTACTGAGCACCCAGCACCCTGAGAACTGAGCACCCAGCACCCTGAGCACTGAGCACCCAGCACCCTGAGTTCTGAGCACCCAGCACCCTGAGTACTGATTACCCAGCACCCTGAGCACTGAGCACCCAGCACCCTGAGTACTGAGCACCGAGCACCCTGAGTACTGAGCACCCAGCACCCTGAGTACTGAGCACCCAGCACCCTGAGCACTGAGAACTCAGCACCCTGAGTACTGAGCACCCAGCACCCCGAGCACTGAGCAACCAGCACCCTGAGTATTGAGCACTGAGCACCCTGAGAACTGAGCACCGAACACCCTGAGTACTGAGCACCCAGCACCCTGAGCACTGAGCACCCAGCACCCTGAGTACTGAGCACCCAGCACCCTGAGTACTGAGCCCCCAGCACCCTGAGCACTGAGCACCCAGCACCCCGAGCACTGAGCACCCAGCACCCTGAGTACTGAGCATCAAGCACGCTGAGCACTGAGCACCCAGCACCCTGAGCACTGAGCACCCAGCACCCTGAGCACTGAGCACTCAGCACCCTGAGTACTGAGCACCGAGCACCCCGAGCACTGAGCACCAGGTACCCCGAGCACTGAGCACCCAGCACCCTGAGTACTGAGCACCAAGCACCCTGAGTACTGAGCACTGAGCACCCTGAGCACTGAGCACCCAGCACCCTGAGCACTGAGCACCCAGCATCCTGAGCACTGAGTACTGAGCACCCAGCACCCTGAGCACTGAGCACCCACCACCCTGAGCACTGAGCAACAAGCACCCTGAGTACTGAGCACCCAGCACCCCAAACACTGAGCACCGAGCACCCTGAGAACTGAGCACCGAGCACCCTGAGTACTGAGCACCCAGCACCATGAGTACTGAGTACCGAGCACCCTGAGCACTGAGCACCCAGCCCCCTGAGTACTGAGCACCCAGCACCATGAGTACTGAGCACCCAGCACCCTGAGCACTGAGCACCCTGAGGACTGAGTACCCAGCACCCCGAGCACTGAGCACCCAGCACCCTGAGCACTGAGCACCCTGAGGACTGAGCACCCAGCACCCTGAGCACTGAGCACCCAGCACCCTGAGTACTGAGCACCGATCACCCTGAGCACTGAGCACCCAGCACCCTGAGCACTGAGCACCCAGCACCCTGAGTACTGAGCAACCTGAGTACTGAGCACCGATCACCCTGAGCACTGAGCACCCAGCACCCTGAGTACTGAGCACCCAGCACCCTGAGCACTGAGCACCCAGCACCCTGAGTACTGAGCACCCAGCACCCTGAGTTCTGAGCACCCAGCACCCTGAGTACTGATTACCCAGCACCCTGAGCACTGAGCACCCAGCACCCTGAGTAATGAGCACCGAGCACCCTGAGTACTGAGCACCCAGCACCCTGAGTACTGAGCACCCAGCACCCTGAGCACTGAGAACCCAGCACCCTGAGTACTGAGCACCCAGCACCCTGAGTACTGAGCACCCAGCAACCCTGAGTACTGAGCACCCAGCACCCTGAGTACTGAGCACCGAGCACCCCGAGCACTGAGCAACCAGCACCCTGAGTATTGAGCACTGAGCACCCTGAGAACTGAGCACCGAACACCCTGAGTACTGAGCACCCAGCACCCTGAGGACTGAGCACCCAGCACCCCGAGCACTGAGCACCCAGCACCCTGAGCACTGAGCACCCTGAGGACTGAGCACCCAGCACCCTGAGTACTGAGCACCCAGCACCCTGAGTACTGAGCACCCAGCACCCTGAGTACTGAGCACCCAGCACCCTGAGTACTGAGCACCCAGGACCCTGAGCACTGAGCACCCAGCACCCCGAGCACTGAGCACCCAGCACCCCGAGCACTGAGCACCCAGGACACCGAGCAATGATCAACCAGCACCCTGAGCACTGAGCACCCAGCACCCTGAGCACTGAGCACCCAGCACCCTGAGCACTGAGTACCCAGCACCCTGAGAACTGAGCACCCAGCACCCTGAGTACTGATCACCGAGCACCCCGAGCACTGAGCACCCAGCACCCTGAGTACTGAGCACCCAGCACGATGAGTACTGGGCACCCAGCACCCTGAGCACTGAGCACCCATCACCCTGAGTACTGAGCAACCTGAGTACTGAGCACCGATCACCCTGAGCACTGAGCACCCAGCACCCTAAGTACTGAGCACCCAGCACCCTGAGCACTGAGCACCCAGCACCCTGAGTACTGAGCACCCAGCACCCTGAGTTCTGAGCACCCAGCACCCTGAGTACTGATTACCCAGCACCCTGAGCACTGAGCACCCAGCACCCTGAGTAATGAGCACCGAGCACCCTGAGTACTGAGCAACCAGCACCCTGAGTACTGAGCACCCAGCACCCTGAGCACTGAGAACCCAGCAACCTGAGTACTGAGCACCCAGCACCCTGAGTACTGAGCACCCAGCAACCCTGAGTACTGAGCACCCAGCACCCTGAGTACTGAGCACCGAGCACCCCGAGCACTGAGCAACCAGCACCCTGAGTATTGAGCACTGAGCACCCTGAGAACTGAGCACCGAACACCCTGAGTACTGAGCACCCAGCACCCTGAGGACTGAGCACCCAGCACCCTGAGCACTGAGCACCCAGCACCCTGAGTACTGAGCACCCAGCACCCTGAGTACTGAGCACCCAGCACCCTGAGCACTGAGCACCCAGCACCCTGAGTACTGAGCACCCAGCACCCTGAGTACTGAGCACCCAGCACCCTGAGCACTGAGCACCCAGCACCCCGAGCACTGAGCACCCAGCACCCCGAGCACTGAGCACCCAGGACCCCGAGCACTGAGCACCCAGCACCCTGAGTACTGAGCACCGAGCTCCCCGAGCACTGAGCACCCTGAGTACTGAGCACCCAGCACCCTTAGTACTGAGCACCCAGCACCCCGAGAATGAGCACCCTGAGCACTGAGCACCCAGCACCCTGAGTACTGAGCACCCAGCACCCTAAGCACTGACGACCCAGCACCCTGAACATTGAGCACCCAACACCCTGAGTACTGAACACCCAGCACCCTTAGCACTGAGCACTGAGCACCCAGCACCCTGAGCACTGAGCACTGAGCACCCAGCCTCCTGAAAACTGAGTACCCAGCACCCCGAGCACTGAGTACCCAGCACCCTGAGCCCCCAGCACCCTGAGCACTGAGCACCCTGAGCACTGAGCACCCAGCACCCTGAGTACTGAGCAGCCAACACTCTGAGCAAAGAGCAGCCAGCACGCTGAGTACTGAGCACTGAGCACCCAGCACCCTGAGTACTGAGCACCCAGCACCACGAGCACTGAGCACCCAGCACCCTGTGTACAGAGCACCGAGCACCCCGAGCACTGAGCATCCAACACGCTGAGTACTGAGCACCCAGCACGCCGAGAATGAGCACCCAGCACCTCGAGCACTGAGCACCCTGCACCCTGAGCACTGAGCACCCAGCACCCTGAGTACTGAGCACCCAGCATCCCGAGCACTGAGCACCCAGCACCCTGAGTACTAAGCACCCTGAGTACTGAGCACCCAGAACCCTGAGTACTGAGCACCCTGCACCCCGAGCACTGAGCTCCCTGAGTACTGAGCACCCAGCACCCCGAGCACTGAGCACCCAGCACCACGAGCACTGAGCACTGAGCACCCTGAGCACTGAGCACCCAGCACCCCGAGTACTGAGCACTGAGCACCCTGAGTACTGAGTACCCAGCACCCCGAGTACTGAGCACTGAGCACCCTGAGTACTGAGCACCCAGCACCCTGAGCACTGAGCACTGAGAACCCTGAGTACTGAGCACCGAGCACCCCGAGCACTGAGCACCCAGCACCCCGAGCACTGAGCACCCAGCATCCTGTGTACTGAGCACTGAGTACCCAGTACCCCCGAGCACTGAGACCCAGCACCCTGAGCTCTGAGCACCCAGCACCCCGAGTACTGAGCACCCAGCACCCCGAGCACTGAGCACCCAGCACCCCGAGCACTGAGCACCCAGCACCCTGAGTACTGAGCACCCAGCACCCCGAGCACTGAGCACCCAGCACCCCGAGCACTGAGCACCCAGCACCCTGAGTACTGAGCACCAAGCACCCCGAGCACTGAGCACCGAGCACCCCGAGCACTGAGCACCCAGCACCCCGAGCACTGAGCACCCAGCATTCTGAGAACTGAGCACCCAGCACCCTGAGTACTGAGCACCCAGCATCCTCAGCACTGAGCACCCAGTACCCTGAGCACTGAGCACCCAGGACCCTGAGTACTGAGCACCCAGCACCCTGAGTACTGAACACCCAGCACCCAGAGCACTGAGCACTGAGCACCCAGCACCCTGAGCACTGAGCACTGAGCAACCAGCACCCTGAGCACTGAGCACCCAGCACCCCGAGCACTGAGCACCCAGCACCCTGAGCACCCAGCACCCTGAGCACTGAGCACCCTGAGCACTGAGCAATGAGCACCCAGCACCCTGAGGACTGAGCACCCAACACTCTGAGCACTGAGCACCCAGCACGCTGAGTACTGAGCACCCAGCACCCCGAGCACTGTGCACCCAGCACCCTGAGCACTGAGCACACAGCACCCCGAGCACTGAGCACCCAGCACCCTGAGCACTGAGCACCCAGCACCCCGAGCACTGAGCACCCAGCACCCTGAGCACTGAGCACCCAGCACCCCGAGTACTGAGCACCGAGCACCCCGAGAACTGAGCACCCAGCACCCCGAGCACTGAGCACTGAGCACACTGAGAACTGAGCACCCAGCACCCCGAGTACTGAGCACTGAGCACCCTGAGTACTGAGCACCCAGCACCCCGAGTACTGAGCACTGAGCACCATGAGTACTGAGCCCCCAGCACCCTGAGCATTGAGCACTGAGAACCCTGAGTACTGAGCACCGAGCACCCCGTGTACTGAGCACTGAGCACCATGAGTACTGAGCACCCAGCACCCCGAGTACTGAGCACTGAGCACCATGAGTACTGAGCACCCAGCACCCTGAGTACAGAGCACCGAGCTCCCCGAGCACTGAGCACCCTGAGTACTGAGCACCCACCACCCTGAGTACTGAGCACCCAGCACCCCGAGAATGAGCACGCTGAGCACTGAGTACCCAGCACCATGAGTACTGAGCACCGAGCACCCTGAGCACTGAGCACCCAGCACCCTGAGTACTGAGCACCCAGCACCCTGAGTACTGAGCACCCAGCACCCTGAGCACTGAGCACCCAGCAACCTGAGTACTGAGCACCCAGCACTCTGAGCACTGAGCACCCAGCACCCCGAGCACTGAGCACCCAGCACACCGAGCACTGAGCACTGAGCACCCTGAGCACTGAGCACCCAGCACCCCGAGTACTGAGCACTGAGCACCCTGAGTACTGAGCACTGAGCACCCTGAGTACTGAGCACTGAGCACCCTGACTACTGAGCACCCAGCACCCTGAGTACTGAGCACCGAGCACCCAGAGAACTGAGCACCCAGCACCCCGAGCACTGAGCACCCTGAGCTCTTAGCACCCTGAGTACTGAGCACCCAGCACCCTGAGTACTGAGCACCGAGCACCCTGAGCACTGAGCACCCAGCATCCCGAGCACTGAGCACCCAGCACCCTGAGTACTGAGCACTGAGCACCCAGCACCCCGAGCACTGAGCACTCAGCACCCTGTGTACTGAGCACTGAGTATCCAGTACCCCGTGCACTGAGACCCAGCACCCTGAGCACTGAGCACCCAGCACCCCGAGTACTGAGCACCCAGCACCCCTAGCACTGAGCACCCAGCACCCTGAGTACTGAGCACCAAGCACCCCGAGCACTGAGCACCCAGCACCCCGAGCTCTGAGCACCCAGCACCCCGAGCACTGAGCAACGAGAACCCCAAGCACTGTGCACCCAGCACCCTGAGAACTGAGCACCCAGCACCCTGAGTACTGAGCACCCAGCATCCTGAGCACTGAGTACTGAGCAGCCCAAGCACTGAGCACCCAGCAACCTGAGCACTGAGCACCCAGCACCCCTTGCACTGAGCACCCAGCACCCGGAGTACTGAGCACGCAGCACCCTGAGTACTGTGCACCCAGCACCCCGAGCACTTAGCACCCAGCACCCTGAGTACTGAGCACCCAGCACCCTGATTACTGAGCACCCAGCACCATGAGTACTGAGCACCCAGCACCCTGAGTACTGAGCACCCAGCACCCTGAGCACTGAGCACCCAGCAACCTGCGTACTGAGCACCCAGCACTCTGAGCACTGAGCACCCAGCACCCCGAGCACTGAGCACCCAGCACCCTGAGTACTGAGCACCGAGCACCCCGAGCACTGAGCACCCAGCACCCTGAGTACTGAGCACGGAGCACCCTGAGTACTGTGCACCCAGCACCCCGAGCACTTAGCACCCAGCACCCTGAGTACTGAGCACTGAGCACCCTGAGCACTGAGCACCCAGCACCCCGAGTACTGAGCACTGAGCACCCTGAGTACTGAGCACCCAGCACCCCGAGTACTGAGCACTGAGCACCCTGAGTACTGAGCACCCAGCACCCTGAGCACTGAGCACTGAGAACCCTGAGTACTGAGCACCGAGCACCCAGAGAACTGAGCACCCAGAACCCCGAGCACTGAGCACCCTGAGCTCTTAGCACCCTGAGTACTGAGCACCCAGCACCCTGAGTACTGAGCACCCAGCACCCTGAGCACTGAGCACCCAGCACCCCGAGCACTGAGCACCCAGCACCCTGAGTACAGAGCACCGAGCTCCCCGAGCACTGAGCACCCTGAGTACTGAGCACCCAGCACCCTGAGTACTGAGCACCCAGCACCCCGAGAATGAGCACCCTGAGCACTGAGTACCCAGCACCATGAGTACTGAGCACCGAGCACCCTGAGCACTGAGCACCCAGCACCCTGAGTACTGAGCACCCAGCACCCTGAGTACTGAGCACCCAGCAACCTGAGTACTGAGCACCCAGCACCCTGAGCACTGAGCACTGAGAACCCTGAGTACTGAGCACCGAGCACCCAGAGAACTGAGCACCCAGCACCCCGAGCACTGAGCACCCTGAGCTCTTAGCACCCTGAGTACTGAGCACCCAGCACCCTGAGTACTGAGCACCCAGCACCCTGAGCACTGAGCACCCAGCACCCCGAGCACTGAGCACCCAGCACCCTGAGTACTGAGCACTGAGCACCCAGCACCCGAGCACTGAGCACTCAGCACCCTGTGTACTGAGCACTGAGTACCCAGTACCCCGTGCACTGAGACCCAGCACCCTGAGAACTGAGCACCCAGCACCCCGAGTACTGAGCACCCAGCAGCCCGAGCACTGTGCACCCAGCACCCCGAGCACTGAGCACCCAGCACCCTGAGTACTGAGCACCCAGCACCCCGAGCACTGAGCACCCAGCACCCCGAGCTCTGAGCACCCAGCACCCCGAGCACTGAGCAACGAGAACCCCGAGCACTGTGCACCCAGCACCCTGAGAACTGAGCACCCTGCACCCTGAGTACTGAGCACCCAGCATCCTGAGCACTGAGTACTGAGCAGCCCAAGCACTGAGCACCCAGCACCCTGAGCACTGAGCACGCAGCACCCCTTGCACTGAGCACCCAGCACCCGGAGTACTGAGCACGCAGCACCCTGAGTACTGAGCACCCAGCACCCCGAGCACTGAGCACCCAGCACCCTGAGCACTGAGCACCCAGGACCCTGAGTACTGAGCACCCAGCACCCCGAGCACTGAGCACCCTGAGCTCTTAGCACCCTGAGTACTGAGCACCCAGCACCCTGAGTACGGAGCACCCAGCACCCTGAGCACTGAGCACCCAGCACCCTGAGTACTGAGCACCCAGCACCCTGAGTACTGAGCACTGAGCACCCCGAGCACTGAGCACCCAGCACCCTGAGCACTGAGCACCCAGCACCCCGAGCACTGTGCACCCAGCACCCTGAGCACTGAGCACAGAGCACCCCGAGCACTGAGCACCCAGCACCCTGAGCACTGAGCACCTAGCACCCCGAGCACTGAGCACCCAGCACCCTGATCACTGAGCACCCAGCACCCCAAGTACTGAGCACCGAGCACCCCGAGAACTGAGCACCCAGCACCCCGAGCACTGAGCACTGAGCACCCTGAGCACTGAGCACCCAGCACCCCGAGTACTGAGCACTGAGCACCCTGAGTACTGAGCACCCACCACCCCGAGTACTGAGCACTGAGCACCATGAGTACTGAGCACCCAGCAACCTGAGCACTGAGCACTGAGAACCCTGAGTACTGAGCACCGAGCACCCCGAGCACTGAGCACCCAGCACCCTGAGTACAGAGCACCGAGCTCCCCGAGCACTGAGCACCCTGAGTACTGAGCACCCAGCACCCTGAGTACTGAGCACCCAGCACCCCGAGAATGAGCACCCTGAGCACTGAGTACCCAGCACCATGAGTACTGAGCACCGAGCACCCTGAGCACTGAGCACCCAGCACCCTGACTACTGAGCACCCAGCACCCTGAGTACTGAGCACCCAGCACCCTGAGCACTGAGCACCCAGCAACCTGAGTACTGAGCACCCAGCACTCTGAGCACTGAGCACCCAGCACCCTGAGCACTGAGCACCCAGCACCCCGAGCACTGAGCACTGAGCACCCTGAGCACTGAGCACCCAGCACCCCGAGTACTGAGCACTGAGCACCCTGAGTACTGAGCACCCAGCACCCCGAGTACTGAGCACTGAGCACCCTGAGTACTGAGCACCCAGCACCCTGAGCACTGAGCACTGAGAACCCTGAGTACTGAGCACCGAGCACCCAGAGAACTGAGCACCCAGCACCCCGAGCACTGAGCACCCTGAGCTCTTAGCACCCTGAGTACTGAGCACCCAGCACCCTGAGTACTGAGCACCCAGCACCCTGAGCACTGAGCAGCCAGCACCCCGAATACTGAGCACCCAGCACCCTGAGTACTGAACACCCAGCACCCAGAGCACTGAGCACTGAGCACCCAGCACCCTGAGCACTGAGCACTGAGCAACCAGCACCCTGAGCACTGAGCACCCAGCACCCCGAGCACTGAGCACCCAGCACCCTGAGCACCCAGCACCCTGAGCACTGAGAACCCTGAGCACTGAGCAATGAGCACCCAGCACCCTGAGTACTGAGCACCCAACACTCTGAGCACTGAGCACCCAGCACGCTGAGTACTGAGCACCCAGCACCCCGAGCACTGAGCACCCAGCACCCTGTGTACTGAGCACCGAGCACCCCGAGCACTGAGCACCCAGCACCCTGAGTACTGAGCACCCAGCACCCCGAGAATGAGCACCCAGCACCCCGAGCACTGAGCACCCAGCACCCTGAGCACTGAGCACACAGCACCCTGAGTACTGAGCACCCAGCACCCCGAGCACTGAGCACCCAGCACACTGTGTACTGAGCACCCTGAGTACTGAGCACCCAGCAACCTGAGTACTGAGCACACTGCACCCCGAGCACTGAGCTCCCTGAGTACTGAGCACCCAGCACCCTGAGCACTGAGCACCCAGCACCCTGAGTACTGAGCACTGAGCACCCAGAGAACTGAGCACCCAGCACCCCGAGGACTGAGCACCCAGCACCCTGTGCACTGAGCACTGAGCATCCAGCACCCCGAGCACTGAGCACCCTGAGCTCTTAGCACCCAGAGTACTGAGCACCCAGCACCCTGAGTACGGAGCACCCAGCACCCTGAGCACTGAGCACCCAGCACCCTGAGCACTGAGCACCCAGCACCCCGAGCACTGAGCACCCAGCACCCCGAGCACTGAGCACCCAGCACCCCGAGCACTGAGCACCCAGCACCCCGAGCACTGTGCACCCAGCACCCTGAGCACTGAGCACACAGCACCCCGAGCACTGAGCACACAGCACCCTGAGCACTGAGCACCCAGCACCCCGAGCACTGAGCACCCAGCACCCTGAGCACTGAGCACCCAGCACCCCGAGTACTGAGCACCGAGCACCCCAAGAACTGAGCACCCAGCACCCCGAGCACTGAGCACTGAGCACCCTGAGCACTGAGCACCCAGCACCCCGAGTACTGAGCACTGAGCACCCTGAGTACTGAGAACCCAGCACCCCGAGTACTGAGCACTGAGCACCATGAGTACTGAGCACCCAGCACCCTGAGCACTGAGCACTGAGAACCCTGAGTACTGAGCACCGAGCACCCCGAGCACTGAGCACCCAGCACCCTGAGTACAGAGCACCGAGCTCCCCGAGCACTGAGCACCCTGAGTACTGAGCACCCAGCACCCTGAGTACTGAGCACCCAGCACCCCGAGAATGAGCACCCTGAGCACTGAGTACCCAGCACCATGAGTACTGAGCACCGAGCACCCTGAGCACTGAGCACCCAGCACCCTGAGTACTGAGCACCCAGCACCCTGAGTACTGAGCACCCAGCACCCTGAGCACTGAGCACCCAGCAACCTGAGTACTGAGCACCCAGCACACTGAGCACTGAGCACCCAGCACCCCGAGCACTGAGCAACCAGCACCCCGAGCACTGAGCACCGAGCACCCTGAGCACTGAGCACCCAGCACCCCGAGTACTGAGCACTGAGCACCCTGTGTACTGAGCACCCAGCACCCCGAGTACTGAGCACTGAGCACCCTGAGTACTGAGCACGCAGCACCCTGAGCACTGAGCACTGAGAACCCTGAGTACTGAGCACCGAGCACCCAGAGAACTGAGCACCCAGCACCCCGAGCACTGAGCACCCTGAGCTCTTAGCACCCTGAGTACTGAGCACCCAGCACCCTGAGTACTGAGCACCCAGCACCCTGAGCCCTGAGCACCCAGCACCCCGAGCACTGAGCACCCAGCACCCTGAGTACTGAGCACTGAGCACCCAGCACCCCGAGCACTGAGCACTCAGCACCCTGTGTACTGAACACTGAGTACCCAGTACCCCGTGCACTGAGACCCAGCACCCTGAGCACTGAGTACCCAGCACCCCGAGTACTGAGCACCCAGCAGCCCGAGCACTGAGCACCCAGCACCCCGACCACTGAGCACCCAGCACCCTGAGTACTGAGCACCCAGCACCCCGAGCACTGAGCACCCAGCACCCCGAGCACTTAGCACCCAGCACACCGAGCACTGAGCAACGAGCACCCCGAGCACTGTGCACCCAGCACCCTGAGAACTGAGCACCCAGCACCCTGAGTACTGAGCACCCAGCATCCGGAGCACTGAGTACTGAGCACCCCGAGCACTGAGCACCCAGCACCCTGAACACTGAGCACCCAGCACCCCTTGAACTGAGCACCCAGCACCCGGAGTACTGAGCACGCAGCACCCTGAGTACTGAGCACCCAGCACCCCGAGCACTGAGCACCCAGCACCCTGAGCACTGAGCACCCAGGACCCTGAGTACTGAGCACCCAGCACCCCGAGCACTGAGCACTCAGCACCCTGAGTACTGAGCACCGAGCACCCCGAGCACTGAGCACCCAGCACCCTGAGTACTGAGCACCCAGCACCCCGAGCACTGAGCACCCAGCACCCTGAGTACTGAGCACCGAGCACCCCGAGCACTGAGCACCCAGCACCCTGAGTACTGAGCACGGAGCACCCTGAGTACTGTGCACCCAGCACCCCGAGTACTGAGCACTGAGCACCCTGAGTACTGAGCACCCAGCACCCTGAGCACTGAGCACTGAGAACCCTGAGTACTGAGCACCGAGCACCCAGAGAACTGAGCACCCAGCACCCCGAGCACTGAGCACCCTGAGCTCTTAGCACCCTGAGTACTGAGCACCCAGCACCCTGAGTACTGAGCACCCAGCACCCTGAGCACTGAGCACCCAGCACTCCGAGCACTGAGCACCCAGCACCCTGAGTACTGAGCACTGAGGACCCAGCACCCCGAGCACTGAGCACTCAGCACCCTGTGTACTGTGCACTGAGTACCCAGTACCCCGTGCACTGAGACCCAGCACCCTGAGCACTGAGCACCCAGCACCCCGAATACTGAGCACCCAGCACCCTGAGTACTGAACACCCAGCACCCAGAGCACTGAGCACTGAGCACCCAGCACCCTGAGCACTGAGCACTGAGCAACCAGCACCCTGAGCACTGAGCACCCAGCACCCTGAGTACTGAGCACCCAGCACCCTGAGTACTGAGCACCCAGCACCCTGAGCACTGAGCACCCAGCAACCTGAGTACTGAGCACCCAGCACTCTGAGCACTGAGCACCCAGCACCCCGAGCACTGAGCACCCAGCACCCCGAGCACTGAGCACTCAGCACCCTGTGTACTGAACACTGAGTACCCAGTACCCCGTGCACTGAGACCCAGCACCCTGAGCACTGAGCACCCAGCACCCCGAGTACTGAGCACCGAGCACCCCGAGAACTGAGCACCCAGCACCCCGAGCGCTGAGCACTGAGCACACTGAGCACTGAGCACCCAGCACCCCGAGTACTGAGCACTGAGCACCCTGAGTACTGAGAACCCAGCACCCCGAGTACTGAGCACTGAGCACCATGAGTACTGAGAACCCAGCACCCTGAGCACTGAGCACTGAGAACCCTGAGTACTGAGCACCGAGCACCCCGAGCACTGAGCACCCAGCACCCTGAGTACAGAGCACCGAGCTCCCCGAGCACTGAGCACCCTGAGTACTGAGCACCCAGCACCCTGAGTACTGAGCACCCAGCACCCCGAGAATGAGCACCCTGAGCACTGAGTACCCAGCACCATGAGTACTGAGCACCGAGCACCCTGAGCACTGAGCACCCAGCACCCTGAGTACTGAGCACCCAGCACCCTGAGTACTGAGCACCCAGCACCCTGAGCACTGAGCACCCAGCAACCTGAGTACTGAGCACCCAGCACTCTGAGCACTGAGCACCCAGCACCCCCAGCACTGAGCAACCAGCACCCCGAGCACTGAGCACTGAGCACCCTGAGCACTGAGCACCCAGCACCCCGAGTACTGAGCACTGAGCACCCTGAGTACTGAGCACCCAGCACCCTGAGTACTGAGCACCCAGCACCCTGAGCACTGAGCACTGAGAACCCTGAGTACTGAGCACCCAGCACCCTGAGCACTGAGAACCCAGCACCCTGAGTACTGAGCACCCAGCACCCCGAGCACTGAGCAACCAGCACCCTGAGTATTGAGCACTGAGCACCCTGAGAACTGAGCACCGAACACCCTGAGTACTGAGCACCCAGCACCCTGAGCACTGAGCACCCAGCACCCTGAGTACTGAGCACCCAACACCCTGAGTACTGAGCCCCCAGCACCCTGAGCACTGAGCACCCAGCACCCCGAGCACTGAGCACCCAGCACCCTGAGTACTGAGCATCAAGCACGCTGAGCACTGAGCACCCAGCACCCTGAGCACTGAGCACCCAGCACCCTGAGCACTGAGCACTCAGCACCCTGAGTACTGAGCACCGAGCACCCCGAGCACTGAGCACCAGGTACCCCGAGCACTGAGCACCCAGCACCCTGAGTACTGAGCACCAAGCACCCTGAGTACTGAGCACTGAGCACTGAGCACCCTGAGCACTGAGCACCCAGCACCCTGAGCACTGAGCACCCAGCATCCTGAGCACTGAGTACTGAGCACCCAGCACCCTGAGCACTGAGCACCCACCACCCTGAGCACTGAGCAACAAGCACCCTGAGTACTGAGCACCCAGCACCCCAAACACTGAGCACCGAGCACCCTGAGAACTGAGCACCGAGCACCCTGAGTACTGAGCACCCAGCACCATGAGTACTGAGTACCGAGCACCCTGAGCACTGAGCACCCAGCCCCCTGAGTACTGAGCACCCAGCACCATGAGTACTGAGCACCCAGCACCCTGAGCACTGAGCACCCTGAGGACTGAGTACCCAGCACCCCGAGCACTGAGCACCCAGCACCCTGAGCACTGAGCACCCTGAGGACTGAGCACCCAGCACCCTGAGCACTGAGCACCCAGCACCCTGAGTACTGAGCACCGATCACCCTGAGCACTGAGCACCCAGCACCCTGAGCACTGAGCACCCAGCACCCTGAGTACTGAGCAACCTGAGTACTGAGCACCGATCACCCTGAGCACTGAGCACCCAGCACCCTGAGTACTGAGCACCCAGCACCCTGAGCACTGAGCACCCAGCACCCTGAGTACTGAGCACCCAGCACCCTGAGTTCTGAGCACCCAGCACCCTGAGTACTGATTACCCAGCACCCTGAGCACTGAGCACCCAGCACCCTGAGTAATGAGCACCGAGCACCCTGAGTACTGAGCACCCAGCACCCTGAGTACTGAGCACCCAGCACCCTGAGCACTGAGAACCCAGCACCCTGAGTACTGAGCACCCAGCACCCTGAGTACTGAGCACCCAGCAACCCTGAGTACTGAGCACCCAGCACCCTGAGTACTGAGCACCGAGCACCCCGAGCACTGAGCAACCAGCACCCTGAGTATTGAGCACTGAGCACCCTGAGAACTGAGCACCGAACACCCTGAGTACTGAGCACCCAGCACCCTGAGGACTGAGCACCCAGCACCCCGAGCACTGAGCACCCAGCACCCTGAGCACTGAGCACCCTGAGGACTGAGCACCCAGCACCCTGAGTACTGAGCACCCAGCACCCTGAGTACTGAGCACCCAGCACCCTGAGTACTGAGCACCCAGCACCCTGAGTACTGAGCACCCAGGACCCTGAGCACTGAGCACCCAGCACCCCGAGCACTGAGCACCCAGCACCCCGAGCACTGAGCACCCAGGACACCGAGCAATGATCAACCAGCACCCTGAGCACTGAGCACCCAGCACCCTGAGCACTGAGCACCCAGCACCCTGAGCACTGAGTACCCAGCACCCTGAGAACTGAGCACCCAGCACCCTGAGTACTGATCACCGAGCACCCCGAGCACTGAGCACCCAGCACCCTGAGTACTGAGCACCCAGCACGATGAGTACTGGGCACCCAGCACCCTGAGCACTGAGCACCCATCACCCTGAGTACTGAGCAACCTGAGTACTGAGCACCGATCACCCTGAGCACTGAGCACCCAGCACCCTAAGTACTGAGCACCCAGCACCCTGAGCACTGAGCACCCAGCACCCTGAGTACTGAGCACCCAGCACCCTGAGTTCTGAGCACCCAGCACCCTGAGTACTGATTACCCAGCACCCTGAGCACTGAGCACCCAGCACCCTGAGTAATGAGCACCGAGCACCCTGAGTACTGAGCACCCAGCACCCTGAGTACTGAGCACCCAGCACCCTGAGCACTGAGAACCCAGCAACCTGAGTACTGAGCACCCAGCACCCTGAGTACTGAGCACCCAGCAACCCTGAGTACTGAGCACCCAGCACCCTGAGTACTGAGCACCGAGCACCCCGAGCACTGAGCAACCAGCACCCTGAGTATTGAGCACTGAGCACCCTGAGAACTGAGCACCGAACACCCTGAGTACTGAGCACCCAGCACCCTGAGGACTGAGCACCCAGCACCCTGAGCACTGAGCACCCAGCACCCTGAGTACTGAGCACCCAGCACCCTGAGTACTGAGCACCCAGCACCCTGAGCACTGAGCACCCAGCACCCTGAGTACTGAGCACCCAGCACCCTGAGTACTGAGCACCCAGCACCCTGAGCACTGAGCACCCAGCACCCCGAGCACTGAGCACCCAGCACCCCGAGCACTGAGCACCCAGGACCCCGAGCACTGAGCACCCAGCACCCTGAGTACTGAGCACCGAGCTCCCCGAGCACTGAGCACCCTGAGTACTGAGCACCCAGCACCCTTAGTACTGAGCACCCAGCACCCCGAGAATGAGCACCCTGAGCACTGAGCACCCAGCACCCTGAGTACTGAGCACCCAGCACCCTAAGCACTGACGACCCAGCACCCTGAACATTGAGCACCCAGCACCCTGAGTACTGAACACCCAGCACCCTTAGCACTGAGCACTGAGCACCCAGCACCCTGAGCACTGAGCACTGAGCACCCAGCCTCCTGAAAACTGAGTACCCAGCACCCCGAGCACTGAGTACCCAGCACCCTGAGCCCCCAGCACCCTGAGCACTGAGCACCCTGAGCACTGAGCACCCAGCACCCTGAGTACTGAGCAGCCAACACTCTGAGCAAAGAGCAGCCAGCACGCTGAGTACTGAGCACTGAGCACCCAGCACCCTGAGTACTGAGCACCCAGCACCACGAGCACTGAGCACCCAGCACCCTGTGTACAGAGCACCGAGCACCCCGAGCACTGAGCATCCAACACGCTGAGTACTGAGCACCCAGCACGCCGAGAATGAGCACCCAGCACCTCGAGCACTGAGCACCCTGCACCCTGAGCACTGAGCACCCAGCACCCTGAGTACTGAGCACCCAGCACCCCGAGCACTGAGCACCCAGCACCCTGAGTACTAAGCACCCTGAGTACTGAGCACCCAGAACCCTGAGTACTGAGCACCCTGCACCCCGAGCACTGAGCTCCCTGAGTACTGAGCACCCAGCACCCCGAGCACTGAGCACCCAGCACCACGAGCACTGAGCACTGAGCACCCTGAGCACTGAGCACCCAGCACCCCGAGTACTGAGCACTGAGCACCCTGAGTACTGAGTACCCAGCACCCCGAGTACTGAGCACTGAGCACCCTGAGTACTGAGCACCCAGCACCCTGAGCACTGAGCACTGAGAACCCTGAGTACTGAGCACCGAGCACACCGAGCACTGAGCACCCAGCACCCCGAGCACTGAGCACCCAGCATCCTGTGTACTGAGCACTGAGTACCCAGTACCCCCGAGCACTGAGACCCAGCACCCTGAGCTCTGAGCACCCAGCACCCCGAGTACTGAGCACCCAGCACCCCGAGCACTGAGCACCCAGCACCCCGAGCACTGAGCACCCAGCACCCTGAGTACTGAGCACCCAGCACCCCGAGCACTGAGCACCCAGCACCCCGAGCACTGAGCACCCAGCACCCTGAGTACTGAGCACCAAGCACCCCGAGCACTGAGCACCGAGCACCCCGAGCACTGAGCACCCAGCACCCCGAGCACTGAGCACCCAGCATTCTGAGAACTGAGCACCCAGCACCCTGAGTACTGAGCACCCAGCATCCTCAGCACTGAGCACCCAGTACCCTGAGCACTGAGCACCCAGGACCCTGAGTACTGAGCACCCAGCACCCTGAGTACTGAACACCCAGCACCCAGAGCACTGAGCACTGAGCACCCAGCACCCTGAGCACTGAGCACTGAGCAACCAGCACCCTGAGCACTGAGCACCCAGCACCCCGAGCACTGAGCACCCAGCACCCTGAGCACCCAGCACCCTGAGCACTGAGCACCCTGAGCACTGAGCAATGAGCACCCAGCACCCTGAGGACTGAGCACCCAACACTCTGAGCACTGAGCACCCAGCACGCTGAGTACTGAGCACCCAGCACCCCGAGCACTGTGCACCCAGCACCCTGAGCACTGAGCACACAGCACCCCGAGCACTGAGCACCCAGCACCCTGAGCACTGAGCACCCAGCACCCCGAGCACTGAGCACCCAGCACCCTGAGCACTGAGCACCCAGCACCCCGAGTACTGAGCACCGAGCACCCCGAGAACTGAGCACCCAGCACCCCGAGCACTGAGCACTGAGCACACTGAGAACTGAGCACCCAGCACCCCGAGTACTGAGCACTGAGCACCCTGAGTACTGAGCACCCAGCACCCCGAGTACTGAGCACTGAGCACCATGAGTACTGAGCCCCCAGCACCCTGAGCATTGAGCACTGAGAACCCTGAGTACTGAGCACCGAGCACCCCGAGTACTGAGCACTGAGCACCATGAGTACTGAGCACCCAGCACCCCGAGTACTGAGCACTGAGCACCATGAGTACTGAGCACCCAGCACCCTGAGTACAGAGCACCGAGCTCCCCGAGCACTGAGCACCCTGAGTACTGAGCACCCACCACCCTGAGTACTGAGCACCCAGCACCCCGAGAATGAGCACGCTGAGCACTGAGTACCCAGCACCATGAGTACTGAGCACCGAGCACCCTGAGCACTGAGCACCCAGCACCCTGAGTACTGAGCACCCAGCACCCTGAGTACTGAGCACCCAGCACCCTGAGCACTGAGCACCCAGCAACCTGAGTACTGAGCACCCAGCACTCTGAGCACGGAGCACCCAGCACCCCGAGCACTGAGCACCCAGCACACCGAGCACTGAGCACTGAGCACCCTGAGCACTGAGCACCCAGCACCCCGAGTACTGAGCACTGAGCACCCTGAGTACTGAGCACTGAGCACCCTGAGTACTGAGCACTGAGCACCCTGACTACTGAGCACCCAGCACCCTGAGTACTGAGCACCGAGCACCCAGAGAACTGAGCACCCAGCACCCCGAGCACTGAGCACCCTGAGCTCTTAGCACCCTGAGTACTGAGCACCCAGCACCCTGAGTACTGAGCACCGAGCACCCTGAGCACTGAGCACCCAGCATCCCGAGCACTGAGCACCCAGCACCCTGAGTACTGAGCACTGAGCACCCAGCACCCCGAGCACTGAGCACTCAGCACCCTGTGTACTGAGCACTGAGTATCCAGTACCCCGTGCACTGAGACCCAGCACCCTGAGCACTGAGCACCCAGCACCCCGAGTACTGAGCACCCAGCACCCCTAGCACTGAGCACCCAGCACCCTGAGTACTGAGCACCAAGCACCCCGAGCACTGAGCACCCAGCACCCCGAGCTCTGAGCACCCAGCACCGCGAGCACTGAGCAACGAGAACCCCGAGCACTGTGCACCCAGCACCCTGAGAACTGAGCACCCAGCACCCTGAGTACTGAGCACCCAGCATCCTGAGCACTGAGTACTGAGCAGCCCAAGCACTGAGCACCCAGCAACCTGAGCACTGAGCACCCAGCACCCCTTGCACTGAGCACCCAGCACCCGGAGTACTGAGCACGCAGCACCCTGAGAACTGTGCACCCAGCACCCCGAGCACTTAGCACCCAGCACCCTGAGTACTGAGCACCCAGCACCCTGATTACTGAGCACCCAGCACCATGAGTACTGAGCACCCAGCACCCTGAGTACTGAGCACCCAGCACCCTGAGCACTGAGCACCCAGCAACCTGCGTACTGAGCACCCAGCACTCTGAGCACTGAGCACCCAGCACCCCGAGCACTGAGCACCCAGCACCCTGAGTACTGAGCACCGAGCACCCCGAGCACTGAGCACCCAGCACCCTGAGTACTGAGCACGGAGCACCCTGAGTACTGTGCACCCAGCACCCCGAGCACTTAGCACCCAGCACCCTGAGTACTGAGCACTGAGCACCCTGAGCACTGAGCACCCAGCACCCCGAGTACTGAGCACTGAGCACCCTGAGTACTGAGCACCCAGCACCCCGAGTACTGAGCACTGAGCACCCTGAGTACTGAGCACCCAGCACCCTGAGCACTGAGCACTGAGAACCCTGAGTACTGAGCACCGAGCACCCAGAGAACTGAGCACCCAGAACCCCGAGCACTGAGCACCCTGAGCTCTTAGCACCCTGAGTACTGAGCACCCAGCACCCTGAGTACTGAGCACCCAGCACCCTGAGCACTGAGCACCCAGCACCCCGAGCACTGAGCACCCAGCACCCTGAGTACAGAGCACCGAGCTCCCCGAGCACTGAGCACCCTGAGTACTGAGCACCCAGCACCCTGAGTACTGAGCACCCAGCACCCCGAGAATGAGCACCCTGAGCACTGAGGACCCAGCACCATGAGTACTGAGCACCGAGCACCCTGAGCACTGAGCACCCAGCACCCTGAGTACTGAGCACCCAGCACCCTGAGTACTGAGCACCCAGCAACCTGAGTACTGAGCACCCAGCACCCTGAGCACTGAGCACTGAGAACCCTGAGTACTGAGCACCGAGCACCCAGAGAACTGAGCACCCAGCACCCCGAGCACTGAGCACCCTGAGCTCTTAGCACCCTGAGTACTGAGCACCCAGCACCCTGAGTACTGAGCACCCAGCACCCTGAGCACTGAGCACCCAGCACCCCGAGCACTGAGCACCCAGCACCCTGAGTACTGAGCACTGAGCACCCAGCACCCGAGCACTGAGCACTCAGCACCCTGTGTACTGAGCACTGAGTACCCAGTACCCCGTGCACTGAGACCCAGCACCCTGAGAACTGAGCACCCAGCACCCCGAGTACTGAGCACCCAGCAGCCCGAGCACTGTGCACCCAGCACCCCGAGCACTGAGCACCCAGCACCCTGAGTACTGAGCACCCAGCACCCCGAGCACTGAGCACCCAGCACCCCGAGCTCTGAGCACCCAGCACCCCGAGCACTGAGCAACGAGAACCCCGAGCACTGTGCACCCAGCACCCTGAGAACTGAGCACCCTGCACCCTGAGTACTGAGCACCCAGCATCCTGAGCACTGAGTACTGAGCAGCCCAAGCACTGAGCACCCAGCACCCTGAGCACTGAGCACGCAGCACCCCTTGCACTGAGCACCCAGCAACCGGAGAACTGAGCACGCAGCACCCTGAGTACTGAGCACCCAGCACCCCGAGCACTGAGCACCCAGCACCCTGAGCACTGAGCACCCAGGACCCTGAGTACTGAGCACCCAGCACCCCGAGCACTGAGCACCCTGAGCTCTTAGCACCCTGAGTACTGAGCACCCAGCACCCTGAGTACGGAGCACCCAGCACCCTGAGCACTGAGCACCCAGCACCCTGAGTACTGAGCACCCAGCACCCTGAGTACTGAGCACTGAGCACCCCGAGCACTGAGCACCCAGCACCCTGAGCACTGAGCACCCAGCACCCCGAGCACTGTGCACCCAGCACCCTGAGCACTGAGCACAGAGCACCCCGAGCACTGAGCACCCAGCACCCTGAGCACTGAGCACCTAGCACCCCGAGCACTGAGCACCCAGCACCCTGATCACGGAGCACCCAGCACCCCAAGTACTGAGCACCGAGCACCCCGAGAACTGAGCACCCAGCACCCCGAGCACTGAGCACTGAGCACCCTGAGCACTGAGCACCCAGCACCCCGAGTACTGAGCACTGAGCACCCTGAGTACTGAGCACCCAGCACCCCGAGTACTGAGCACTGAGCACCATGAGTACTGAGCACCCAGCAACCTGAGCACTGAGCACTGAGAACCCTGAGTACTGAGCACCGAGCACCCCGAGCACTGAGCACCCAGCACCCTGAGTACAGAGCACCGAGCTCCCCGAGCACTGAGCACCCTGAGTACTGAGCACCCAGCACCCTGAGTACTGAGCACCCAGCACCCCGAGAATGAGCACCCTGAGCACTGAGTACCCAGCACCATGAGTACTGAGCACCGAGCACCCTGAGCACTGAGCACCCAGCACCCTGACTACTGAGCACCCAGCACCCTGAGTACTGAGCACCCAGCACCCTGAGCACTGAGCACCCAGCAACCTGAGTACTGAGCACCCAGCACTCTGAGCACTGAGCACCCAGCACCCCGAGCACTGAGCACCCAGCACCCCGAGCACTGAGCACTGAGCACCCTGAGCACTGAGCACCCAGCACCCCGAGTACTGAGCACTGAGCACCCTGAGTACTGAGCACCCAGCACCCCGAGTACTGAGCACTGAGCACCCTGAGTACTGAGCACCCAGCACCCTGAGCACTGAGCACTGAGAACCCTGAGTACTGAGCACCGAGCACCCAGAGAACTGAGCACCCAGCACCCCGAGCACTGAGCACCCTGAGCTCTTAGCACCCTGAGTACTGAGCACCCAGCACCCTGAGTACTGAGCACCCAGCACCCTGAGCACTGAGCAGCCAGCACCCCGAATACTGAGCACCCAGCACCCTGAGTACTGAACACCCAGCACCCAGAGCACTGAGCACTGAGCACCCAGCACCCTGAGCACTGAGCACTGAGCAACCAGCACCCTGAGCACTGAGCACCCAGCACCCCGAGCACTGAGCACCCAGCACCCTGAGCACCCAGCACCCTGAGCACTGAGAACCCTGAGCACTGAGCAATGAGCACCCAGCACCCTGAGTACTGAGCACCCAACACTCTGAGCACTGAGCACCCAGCACGCTGAGTACTGAGCACCCAGCACCCCGAGCACTGAGCACCCAGCACCCTGTGTACTGAGCACCGAGCACCCCGAGCACTGAGCACCCAGCACCCTGAGTACTGAGCACCCAGCACCCCGAGAATGAGCACCCAGCACCCCGAGCACTGAGCACCCAGCACCCTGAGCACTGAGCACACAGCACCCTGAGTACTGAGCACCCAGCACCCCGAGCACTGAGCACCCAGCACACTGTGTACTGAGCACCCTGAGTACTGAGCACCCAGCAACCTGAGTACTGAGCACACTGCACCCCGAGCACTGAGCTCCCTGAGTACTGAGCACCCAGCACCCTGAGCACTGAGCACCCAGCACCCTGAGTACTGAGCACTGAGCACCCAGAGAACTGAGCACCCAGCACCCCGAGGACTGAGCACCCAGCACCCTGTGCACTGAGCACTGAGCATCCAGCACCCCGAGCACTGAGCACCCTGAGCTCTTAGCACCCAGAGTACTGAGCACCCAGCACCCTGAGTACGGAGCACCCAGCACCCTGAGCACTGAGCACCCAGCACCCTGAGCACTGAGCACCCAGCACCCCGAGCACTGAGCACCCAGCACCCCGAGCACTGAGCACCCAGCACCCCGAGCACTGAGCACCCAGCACCCCGAGCACTGTGCACCCAGCACCCTGAGCACTGAGCACACAGCACCCCGAGCACTGAGCACACAGCACCCTGAGCACTGAGCACCCAGCACCCCGAGCACTGAGCACCCAGCACCCTGAGCACTGAGCACCCAGCACCCCGAGTACTGAGCACCGAGCACCCCAAGAACTGAGCACCCAGCACCCCGAGCACTGAGCACTGAGCACCCTGAGCACTGAGCACCCAGCACCCCGAGTACTGAGCACTGAGCACCCTGAGTACTGAGAACCCAGCACCCCGAGTACTGAGCACTGAGCACCATGAGTACTGAGCACCCAGCACCCTGAGCACTGAGCAATGAGAACCCTGAGTACTGAGCACCGAGCACCCCGAGCACTGAGCACCCAGCACCCTGAGTACAGAGCACCGAGCTCCCCGAGCACTGAGCACCCTGAGTACTGAGCACCCAGCACCCTGAGTACTGAGCACCCAGCACCCCGAGAATGAGCACCCTGAGCACTGAGTACCCAGCACCATGAGTACTGAGCACCGAGCACCCTGAGCACTGAGCACCCAGCACCCTGAGTACTGAGCACCCAGCACCCTGAGTACTGAGCACCCAGCACCCTGAGCACTGAGCACCCAGCAACCTGAGTACTGAGCACCCAGCACACTGAGCACTGAGCACCCAGCACCCCGAGCACTGAGCAACCAGCACCCCGAGCACTGAGCACCGAGCACCCTGAGCACTGAGCACCCAGCACCCCGAGTACTGAGCACTGAGCACCCTGTGTACTGAGCACCCAGCACCCCGAGTACTGAGCACTGAGCACCCTGAGTACTGAGCACGCAGCACCCTGAGCACTGAGCACTGAGAACCCTGAGTACTGAGCACCGAGCACCCAGAGAACTGAGCACCCAGCACCCCGAGCACGGAGCACCCTGAGCTCTTAGCACCCTGAGTACTGAGCACCCAGCACCCTGAGTACTGAGCACCCAGCACCCTGAGCCCTGAGCACCCAGCACCCCGAGCACTGAGCACCCAGCACCCTGAGTACTGAGCACTGAGCACCCAGCACCCCGAGCACTGAGCACTCAGCACCCTGTGTACTGAACACTGAGTACCCAGTACCCCGTGCACTGAGACCCAGCACCCTGAGCACTGAGTACCCAGCACCCCGAGTACTGAGCACCCAGCAGCCCAAGCACTGAGCACCCAGCACCCCGACCACTGAGCACCCAGCACCCTGAGTACTGAGCACCCAGCACCCCGAGCACTGAGCACCCAGCACCCCGAGCACTTAGCACCCAGCACACCGAGCACTGAGCAACGAGCACCCCGAGCACTGTGCACCCAGCACCCTGAGAACTGAGCACCCAGCACCCTGAGTACTGAGCACCCAGCATCCGGAGCACTGAGTACTGAGCACCCCGAGCACTGAGCACCCAGCACCCTGAACACTGAGCACCCAGCACCCCTTGAACTGAGCACCCAGCACCCGGAGTACTGAGCACGCAGCACCCTGAGTACTGAGCACCCAGCACCCCGAGCACTGAGCACCCAGCACCCTGAGCACTGAGCACCCAGGACCCTGAGTACTGAGCACCCAGCACCCCGAGCACTGAGCACTCAGCACCCTGAGTACTGAGCACCGAGCACCCCGAGCACTGAGCACCCAGCACCCTGAGTACTGAGCACCCAGCACCCCGAGCACTGAGCACCCAGCACCCTGAGTACTGAGCACCGAGCACCCCGAGCACTGAGCACCCAGCACCCTGAGTACTGAGCACGGAGCACCCTGAGTACTGTGCACCCAGCACCCCGAGTACTGAGCACTGAGCACCCTGAGTACTGAGCACCCAGCACCCTGAGCACTGAGCACTGAGAACCCTGAGTACTGAGCACCGAGCACCCAGAGAACTGAGCAGCCAGCACCCCGAGCACTGAGCACCCTGAGCTCTTAGCACCCTGAGTACTGAGCACCCAGCACCCTGAGTACTGAGCACCCAGCACCCTGAGCACTGAGCACCCAGCACTCCGAGCACTGAGCACCCAGCACCCTGAGTACTGAGCACTGAGGACCCAGCACCCCGAGCACTGAGCACTCAGCACCCTGTGTACTGTGCACTGAGTACCCAGTACCCCGTGCACTGAGACCCAGCACCCTGAGCACTGAGCACCCAGCACCCCGAATACTGAGCACCCAGCACCCTGAGTACTGAACACCCAGCACCCAGAGCACTGAGCACTGAGCACCCAGCACCCTGAGCACTGAGCACCCAGCACCCTGAGCACTGAGCACCCAGCAACCTGAGTACTGAGCACCCAGCACTCTGAGCACTGAGCACCCAGCACCCCGAGCACTGAGCACCCAGCACCCCGAGCACTGAGCACTCAGCACCCTGTGTACTGAACACTGAGTACCCAGTACCCCGTGCACTGAGACCCAGCACCCTGAGCACTGAGTACCCAGCACCCTGAGTACTGAGCACCCAGCAGCCCGAGCACTGAGCACCCAGCACCCCGAGCACTGAGCACCCAGCACCCTGAGTACTGAGCACCCAGCACCCCGAGCACTGTGCACCCAGCACCCCGAGCACTTAGCACCCAGCACACCGAGCACTGAGCAACGAGCACCCCGAGCACTGTGCACCCAGCACCCTGAGAACTGAGCACCCAGCACCCTGAGTACTGAGCACCCAGCATCCTGAGCACTGAGTACTGAGCACCCCGAGCACTGAGCACCCAGCACCCTGAACACTGAGCACCCAGCACCCCTTGAACTGAGCACCCAGCACCCGGAGTACTGAGCACGCAGCACCCTGAGTACTGAGCACCCAGCACCCCGAGCACTGAGCACCCAGCACCCTGAGCACTGAGCACCCAGGACCCTGAGTACTGAGCACCCAGCACCCCGAGCACTGAGCACCCAGCACCCTGAGTACTGAGCACCGAGCACCCCGAGCACTGAGCACCCAGCACCCTGAGTACTGAGCACCGAGCACCCCGAGCACTGAGCACCCAGCACCCTGAGTACTGAGCACCGAGCACCCCGAGCACTGAGCACCCAGCACCCTGAGTACTGAGCACGGAGCACCCTGAGTACTGTGCACCCAGCACCCCGAGTACTGAGCACTGAGCACCCTGAGTACTGAGCACCCAGCACCCTGAGCACTGAGCACTGAGAACCCTGAGTACTGAGCACCGAGCACCCAGAGAACTGAGCACCCAGCACCCCGAGCACTGAGCACCCTGAGCTCTTAGCACCCTGAGTACTGAGCACCCAGCACCCTGAGTACTGAGCACCCAGCACCCTGAGCACTGAGCACCCAGCACCCCGAGCACTGAGCACCCAGCACCCTGAGTACTGAGCACTGAGCACCCAGCACCCCGAGCACTGAGCACTCAGCACCCTGTGTACTGTGCACTGAGTACCCAGTACCCCCGTGCACTGAGACCCAGCACCCTGAGCACTGAGCACCCAGCACCCCGAATACTGAGCACCCAGCACCCTGAGTACTGAACACCCAGCACCCAGAGCACTGAGCACTGAGCACCCAGCACCCTGAGCACTGAGCACTGAGCAACCAGCACCCTGAGCACCCAGCACCCTGAGCACTGAGAACCCTGAGCACTGAGCAATGAGCACCCAGCACCCTGAGTACTGAGCACCCAACACTCTGAGCACTGAGCACCCAGCACGCTGAGTACTGAGCACCCAGCACCCCGAGCACTGAGCACCCAGCACCCTGTGTACTGAGCACCGAGCACCCCGAGCACTGAGCACCCAGCACCCTGAGTACTGAGCACCCAGCACCCCGAGAATGAGCACCCAGCACCCCGAGCACTGAGCACCCAGCACCCTGAGCACTGAGCACCCAGCACCCTGAGTACTGAGCACCCAGCACCCTGAGTACTGAGCACCCTGAGTACTGAGCACCCAGCACCCTGAGTACTGAGCACCCTGAGTACTGAGCACCCAGCAACCTGAGTACTGAGCACCCTGCACCCCGAGCACTGAGCTCCCTGAGTACTGAGCACCCAGCACCCTGAGCACTGAGCACCCAGCACCCTGAGTACTGAGCACTGAGCACCCAGAGAACTGAGCACCCAGCACCCCGAGGACTGAGCACCCAGCACCCTGTGCACTGAGCACTGAGCATCCAGCACCCCGAGCACTGAGCACCCTGAGCTCTTAGCACCCAGAGTACTGAGCACCCAGCACCCTGAGTACGGAGCACCCAGCACCCTGAGCACTGAGCACCCAGCACCCCGAGCACTGAGCACCCAGCACCCCGAGTACTGAGCACCGAGCACCCCGAGAACTGAGCACCCAGCACCCCGAGCGCTGAGCACTGAGCACACTGAGCACTGAGCACCCAGCACCCCGAGTACTGAGCACTGAGCACCCTGAGTACTGAGAACCCAGCACCCCGAGTACTGAGCACTGAGCACCATGAGTACTGAGAACCCAGCACCCTGAGCACTGAGCACTGAGAACCCTGAGTACTGAGCACCGAGCACCCCGAGCACTGAGCACCCAGCACCCTGAGTACAGAGCACCGAGCTCCCCGAGCACTGAGCACCCTGAGTACTGAGCACCCAGCACCCTGAGTACTGAGCACCCAGCACCCCGAGAATGAGCACCCTGAGCACTGAGTACCCAGCACCATGAGTACTGAGCACCGAGCACCCTGAGCACTGAGCACCCAGCACCCTGAGTACTGAGCACCCAGCACCCTGAGTACTGAGCACCCAGCACCCTGAGCACTGAGCACCCAGCAACCTGAGTACTGAGCACCCAGCACTCTGAGCACTGAGCACCCAGCACCCCCAGCACTGAGCAACCAGCACCCCGAGCACTGAGCACTGAGCACCCTGAGCACTGAGCACCCAGCACCCCGAGTACTGAGCACTGAGCACCCTGAGTACTGAGCACCCAGCACCCTGAGTACTGAGCACCCAGCACCCTGAGCACTGAGCACTGAGAACCCTGAGTACTGAGCACCGAGCACCCAGAGAACTGAGCACCCAGCACCCCGAGCACTGAGCACCCTGCGCTCTTAGCACCCTGAGTACTGAGCACCCAGCACCCTGAGTACTGAGCACCCAGCACCCTGAGCACTGAGCACCCAGCACCACGAGCACTGAGCACCCAGCACCCTGAGTACTGAGAACTGAGCACCCAGCACCCCGAGCACTGAGCACTCAGCACCCTGTGTACTGAACACTGAGTACCCAGTACCCCGTGCACTGATACCCAGCACCCTGAGCACTGAGTACCCAGCACCCCGAGTACTGAGCACCCAGCAGCCCGAGCACTGAGCACCCAGCACCCCGAGCACTGAGCACCCAGCACCCTGAGTACTGAGCACCCAGCACCCCGAGCACTGAGCACCCAGCACCCCGAGCACTGAGCACCCAGCACACCGAGCACTGAGCAACGAGCACCCCGAGCACTGTGCACCCAGCACCCTGAGAACTGAGCACCCAGCAACCTGAGTACTGAGCACCCAGCATCCTGAGCACTGAGTACTGAGCACCCGAGCACTGAGCACCCAGCACCCTGAACACTGAGCACCCAGCACCCCTTGCACTGAGCACCCAGCACCCGGAGTACTGAACACGCAGCACCCTGAGTACTGAGCACCCAGCACCCCGAGCACTGAGCACCCAGCACCCTGAGCACTGAGCACCCAGGACCCTGAGTACTGAGCACCCAGCTCCCCGAGCACTGAGCACCCAGGACCCTGAGTACTGAGCACCGAGCACCCCGAGCACTGAGCACCCAGCACCCTGAGTACTGAGCACCGAGCACCCCGAGCACTGAGCACCCAGCACCCTGAGTACTGAGCACCGAGCACCCCGAGCACTGAGCACCCAGCACCCTGAGTACTGAGCACGGAGCACCCTGAGTACTGTGCGCCCAGCACCCCGAGTACTGAGCACTGAGCACCCTGAGTACTGAGCACCCAGCACCCTGAGCACTGAGCACTGAGAACCCTGAGTACTGAGCACCGAGCTCCCCGAGCACTGAGCACCCTGAGTACTGAGCACCCAGCACCCTGAGTACTGAGCACCCAGCACCCCGAGAATGAGCACCCTGAGCACTGAGTACCCAGCACCATGAGTACTGAGCACCGAGCACCCTGAGCACTGAGCACCCAGCACCCTGACTACTGAGCACCCAGCACCCTGAGTACTGAGCACCCAGCACCCTGAGCACTGAGCACCCAGCAACCTGAGTACTGAGCACCCAGCACTCTGAGCACTGAGCACCCAGCACCCCGAGCACTGAGCACCCAGCACCCCGAGCACTGAGCACTGAGCACCCTGAGCACTGAGCACCCAGCACCCCGAGTACTGAGCACTGAGCACCCTGAGTACTGAGCACCCAGCACCCCGAGTACTGAGCACTGAGCACCCTGAGTACTGAGCACCCAGCACCCTGAGCACTGAGCACTGAGAACCCTGAGTACTGAGCACCGAGCACCCAGAGAACTGAGCACCCAGCACCCCGAGCACTGAGCACCCTGAGCTCTTAGCACCCTGAGTACTGAGCACCCAGCACCCTGAGTACTGAGCACCCAGCACCCTGAGCACTGAGCAGCCAGCACCCCGAATACTGAGCACCCAGCACCCTGAGTACTGAACACCCAGCACCCAGAGCACTGAGCACTGAGCACCCAGCACCCTGAGCACTGAGCACTGAGCAACCAGCACCCTGAGCACTGAGCACCCAGCACCCCGAGCACTGAGCACCCAGCACCCTGAGCACCCAGCACCCTGAGCACTGAGAACCCTGAGCACTGAGCAATGAGCACCCAGCACCCTGAGTACTGAGCACCCAACACTCTGAGCACTGAGCACCCAGCACGCTGAGTACTGAGCACCCAGCACCCCGAGCACTGAGCACCCAGCACCCTGTGTACTGAGCACCGAGCACCCCGAGCACTGAGCACCCAGCACCCTGAGTACTGAGCACCCAGCACCCCGAGAATGAGCACCCAGCACCCCGAGCACTGAGCACCCAGCACCCTGAGCACTGAGCACACAGCACCCTGAGTACTGAGCACCCAGCACCCCGAGCACTGAGCACCCAGCACACTGTGTACTGAGCACCCTGAGTACTGAGCACCCAGCAACCTGAGTACTGAGCACACTGCACCCCGAGCACTGAGCTCCCTGAGTACTGAGCACCCAGCACCCTGAGCACTGAGCACCCAGCACCCTGAGTACTGAGCACTGAGCACCCAGAGAACTGAGCACCCAGCACCCCGAGGACTGAGCACCCAGCACCCTGTGCACTGAGCACTGAGCATCCAGCACCCCGAGCACTGAGCACCCTGAGCTCTTAGCACCCAGAGTACTGAGCACCCAGCACCCTGAGTACGGAGCACCCAGCACCCTGAGCACTGAGCACCCAGCACCCTGAGCACTGAGCACCCAGCACCCCGAGCACTGAGCACCCAGCACCCCGAGCACTGAGCACCCAGCACCCCGAGCACTGAGCACCCAGCACCCCGAGCACTGTGCACCCAGCACCCTGAGCACTGAGCACACAGCACCCCGAGCACTGAGCACACAGCACCCTGAGCACTGAGCACCCAGCACCCCGAGCACTGAGCACCCAGCACCCTGAGCACTGAGCACCCAGCACCCCGAGTACTGAGCACCGAGCACCCCAAGAACTGAGCACCCAGCACCCCGAGCACTGAGCACTGAGCACCCTGAGCACTGAGCACCCAGCACCCCGAGTACTGAGCACTGAGCACCCTGAGTACTGAGAACCCAGCACCCCGAGTACTGAGCACTGAGCACCATGAGTACTGAGCACCCAGCACCCTGAGCACTGAGCAATGAGAACCCTGAGTACTGAGCACCGAGCACCCCGAGCACTGAGCACCCAGCACCCTGAGTACAGAGCACCGAGCTCCCCGAGCACTGAGCACCCTGAGTACTGAGCACCCAGCACCCTGAGTACTGAGCACCCAGCACCCCGAGAATGAGCACCCTGAGCACTGAGTACCCAGCACCATGAGTACTGAGCACCGAGCACCCTGAGCACTGAGCACCCAGCACCCTGAGTACTGAGCACCCAGCACCCTGAGTACTGAGCACCCAGCACCCTGAGCACTGAGCACCCAGCAACCTGAGTACTGAGCACCCAGCACACTGAGCACTGAGCACCCAGCACCCCGAGCACTGAGCAACCAGCACCCCGAGCACTGAGCACCGAGCACCCTGAGCACTGAGCACCCAGCACCCCGAGTACTGAGCACTGAGCACCCTGTGTACTGAGCACCCAGCACCCCGAGTACTGAGCACTGAGCACCCTGAGTACTGAGCACGCAGCACCCTGAGCACTGAGCACTGAGAACCCTGAGTACTGAGCACCGAGCACCCAGAGAACTGAGCACCCAGCACCCCGAGCACTGAGCACCCTGAGCTCTTAGCACCCTGAGTACTGAGCACCCAGCACCCTGAGTACTGAGCACCCAGCACCCTGAGCCCTGAGCACCCAGCACCCCGAGCACTGAGCACCCAGCACCCTGAGTACTGAGCACTGAGCACCCAGCACCCCGAGCACTGAGCACTCAGCACCCTGTGTACTGAACACTGAGTACCCAGTACCCCGTGCACTGAGACCCAGCACCCTGAGCACTGAGTACCCAGCACCCCGAGTACTGAGCACCCAGCAGCCCGAGCACTGAGCACCCAGCACCCCGACCACTGAGCACCCAGCACCCTGAGTACTGAGCACCCAGCACCCCGAGCACTGAGCACCCAGCACCCCGAGCACTTAGCACCCAGCACACCGAGCACTGAGCAACGAGCACCCCGAGCACTGTGCACCCAGCACCCTGAGAACTGAGCACCCAGCACCCTGAGTACTGAGCACCCAGCATCCGGAGCACTGAGTACTGAGCACCCCGAGCACTGAGCACCCAGCACCCTGAACACTGAGCACCCAGCACCCCTTGAACTGAGCACCCAGCACCCGGAGTACTGAGCACGCAGCACCCTGAGTACTGAGCACCCAGCACCCCGAGCACTGAGCACCCAGCACCCTGAGCACTGAGCACCCAGGACCCTGAGTACTGAGCACCCAGCACCCCGAGCACTGAGCACTCAGCACCCTGAGTACTGAGCACCGAGCACCCCGAGCACTGAGCACCCAGCACCCTGAGTACTGAGCACCCAGCACCCCGAGCACTGAGCACCCAGCACCCTGAGTACTGAGCACCGAGCACCCCGAGCACTGAGCACCCAGCACCCTGAGTACTGAGCACGGAGCACCCTGAGTACTGTGCACCCAGCACCCCGAGTACTGAGCACTGAGCACCCTGAGTACTGAGCACCCAGCACCCTGAGCACTGAGCACTGAGAACCCTGAGTACTGAGCACCGAGCACCCAGAGAACTGAGCAGCCAGCACCCCGAGCACTGAGCACCCTGAGCTCTTAGCACCCTGAGTACTGAGCACCCAGCACCCTGAGTACTGAGCACCCAGCACCCTGAGCACTGAGCACCCAGCACTCCGAGCACTGAGCACCCAGCACCCTGAGTACTGAGCACTGAGGACCCAGCACCCCGAGCACTGAGCACTCAGCACCCTGTGTACTGTGCACTGAGTACCCAGTACCCCGTGCACTGAGACCCAGCACCCTGAGCACTGAGCACCCAGCACCCCGAATACTGAGCACCCAGCACCCTGAGTACTGAACACCCAGCACCCAGAGCACTGAGCACTGAGCACCCAGCACCCTGAGCACTGAGCACTGAGCAACCAGCACCCTGAGCACTGAGCACCCAGCACCCTGAGTACTGAGCACCCAGCACCCTGAGTACTGAGCACCCAGCACCCTGAGCACTGAGCACCCAGCAACCTGAGTACTGAGCACCCAGCACTCTGAGCACTGAGCACCCAGCACCCCGAGCACTGAGCACCCAGCACCCCGAGCACTGAGCACTCAGCACCCTGTGTACTGAACACTGAGTACCCAGTACCCCCGTGCACTGAGACCCAGCACCCTGAGCACTGAGTACCCAGCACCCTGAGTACTGAGCACCCAGCAGCCCGAGCACTGAGCACCCAGCACCCCGAGCACTGAGCACCCAGCACCCTGAGTACTGAGCACCCAGCACCCCGAGCACTGTGCACCCAGCACCCCGAGCACTTAGCACCCAGCACACCGAGCACTGAGCAACGAGCACCCCGAGCACTGTGCACCCAGCACCCTGAGAACTGAGCACCCAGCACCCTGAGTACTGAGCACCCAGCATCCTGAGCACTGAGTACTGAGCACCCCGAGCACTGAGCACCCAGCACCCTGAACACTGAGCACCCAGCACCCCTTGAACTGAGCACCCAGCACCCGGAGTACTGAGCACGCAGCACCCTGAGTACTGAGCACCCAGCACCCCGAGCACTGAGCACCCAGCACCCTGAGCACTGAGCACCCAGGACCCTGAGTACTGAGCACCCAGCACCCCGAGCACTGAGCACCCAGCACCCTGAGTACTGAGCACCGAGCACCCCGAGCACTGAGCACCCAGCACCCTGAGTACTGAGCACCGAGCACCCCGAGCACTGAGCACCCAGCACCCTGAGTACTGAGCACCGAGCACCCCGAGCACTGAGCACCCAGCACCCTGAGTACTGAGCACGGAGCACCCTGAGTACTGTGCACCCAGCACCCCGAGTACTGAGCACTGAGCACCCTGAGTACTGAGCACCCAGCACCCTGAGCACTGAGCACTGAGAACCCTGAGTACTGAGCACCGAGCACCCAGAGAACTGAGCACCCAGCACCCCGAGCACTGAGCACCCTGAGCTCTTAGCACCCTGAGTACTGAGCACCCAGCACCCTGAGTACTGAGCACCCAGCACCCTGAGCACTGAGCACCCAGCACCCCGAGCACTGAGCACCCAGCACCCTGAGTACTGAGCACTGAGCACCCAGCACCCCGAGCACTGAGCACTCAGCACCCTGTGTACTGTGCACTGAGTACCCAGTACCCCGTGCACTGAGACCCAGCACCCTGAGCACTGAGCACCCAGCACCCCGAATACTGAGCACCCAGCACCCTGAGTACTGAACACCCAGCACCCAGAGCACTGAGCACTGAGCACCCAGCACCCTGAGCACTGAGCACTGAGCAACCAGCACCCTGAGCACCCAGCACCCTGAGCACTGAGAACCCTGAGCACTGAGCAATGAGCACCCAGCACCCTGAGTACTGAGCACCCAACACTCTGAGCACTGAGCACCCAGCACGCTGAGTACTGAGCACCCAGCACCCCGAGCACTGAGCACCCAGCACCCTGTGTACTGAGCACCGAGCACCCCGAGCACTGAGCACCCAGCACCCTGAGTACTGAGCACCCAGCACCCCGAGAATGAGCACCCAGCACCCCGAGCACTGAGCACCCAGCACCCTGAGCACTGAGCACCCAGCACCCTGAGTACTGAGCACCCAGCACCCTGAGTACTGAGCACCCTGAGTACTGAGCACCCAGCACCCTGAGTACTGAGCACCCTGAGTACTGAGCACCCAGCAACCTGAGTACTGAGCACCCTGCACCCCGAGCACTGAGCTCCCTGAGTACTGAGCACCCAGCACCCTGAGCACTGAGCACCCAGCACCCTGAGTACTGAGCACTGAGCACCCAGAGAACTGAGCACCCAGCACCCCGAGGACTGAGCACCCAGCACCCTGTGCACTGAGCACTGAGCATCCAGCACCCCGAGCACTGAGCACCCTGAGCTCTTAGCACCCAGAGTACTGAGCACCCAGCACCCTGAGTACGGAGCACCCAGCACCCTGAGCACTGAGCACCCAGCACCCCGAGCACTGAGCACCCAGCACCCTGAGCACTGAGCACCCAGCACCCCGAGTACTGAGCACCGAGCACCCCGAGAACTGAGCACCCAGCACCCCGAGCGCTGAGCACTGAGCACACTGAGCACTGAGCACCCAGCACCCCGAGTACTGAGCACTGAGCACCCTGAGTACTGAGAACCCAGCACCCCGAGTACTGAGCACTGAGCACCATGAGTACTGAGAACCCAGCACCCTGAGCACTGAGCACTGAGAACCCTGAGTACTGAGCACCGAGCACCCCGAGCACTGAGCACCCAGCACCCTGAGTACAGAGCACCGAGCTCCCCGAGCACTGAGCACCCTGAGTACTGAGCACCCAGCACCCTGAGTACTGAGCACCCAGCACCCCGAGAATGAGCACCCTGAGCACTGAGTACCCAGCACCATGAGTACTGAGCACCGAGCACCCTGAGCACTGAGCACCCAGCACCCTGAGTACTGAGCACCCAGCACCCTGAGTACTGAGCACCCAGCACCCTGAGCACTGAGCACCCAGCAACCTGAGTACTGAGCACCCAGCACTCTGAGCACTGAGCACCCAGCACCCCCAGCACTGAGCAACCAGCACCCCGAGCACTGAGCACTGAGCACCCTGAGCACTGAGCACCCAGCACCCCGAGTACTGAGCACTGAGCACCCTGAGTACTGAGCACCCAGCACCCTGAGTACTGAGCACCCAGCACCCTGAGCACTGAGCACTGAGAACCCTGAGTACTGAGCACCGAGCACCCAGAGAACTGAGCACCCAGCACCCCGAGCACTGAGCACCCTGCGCTCTTAGCACCCTGAGTACTGAGCACCCAGCACCCTGAGTACTGAGCACCCAGCACCCTGAGCACTGAGCACCCAGCACCACGAGCACTGAGCACCCAGCACCCTGAGTACTGAGAACTGAGCACCCAGCACCCCGAGCACTGAGCACTCAGCACCCTGTGTACTGAACACTGAGTACCCAGTACCCCGTGCACTGATACCCAGCACCCTGAGCACTGAGTACCCAGCACCCCGAGTACTGAGCACCCAGCAGCCCGAGCACTGAGCACCCAGCACCCCGAGCACTGAGCACCCAGCACCCTGAGTACTGAGCACCCAGCACCCCGAGCACTGAGCACCCAGCACCCCGAGCACTGAGCACCCAGCACACCGAGCACTGAGCAACGAGCACCCCGAGCACTGTGCACCCAGCACCCTGAGAACTGAGCACCCAGCAACCTGAGTACTGAGCACCCAGCATCCTGAGCACTGAGTACTGAGCACCCGAGCACTGAGCACCCAGCACCCTGAACACTGAGCACCCAGCACCCCTTGCACTGAGCACCCAGCACCCGGAGTACTGAACACGCAGCACCCTGAGTACTGAGCACCCAGCACCCCGAGCACTGAGCACCCAGCACCCTGAGCACTGAGCACCCAGGACCCTGAGTACTGAGCACCCAGCACCCCGAGCACTGAGCACCCAGGACCCTGAGTACTGAGCACCGAGCACCCCGAGCACTGAGCACCCAGCACCCTGAGTACTGAGCACCGAGCACCCCGAGCACTGAGCACCCAGCACCCTGAGTACTGAGCACCGAGCACCCCGAGCACTGAGCACCCAGCACCCTGAGTACTGAGCACGGAGCACCCTGAGTACTGTGCGCCCAGCACCCCGAGTACTGAGCACTGAGCACCCTGAGTACTGAGCACCCAGCACCCTGAGCACTGAGCACTGAGAACCCTGAGTACTGAGCACCGAGCACCCAGAGAACTGAGCACCCAGCACCCCGAGCACTGAGCACCCTGAGCTCTTAGCACCCTGAGTACTGAGCACCCAGCACCCTGAGTACTGAGCACCCAGCACCCTGAGCACTGAGCACCCAGCACCCCGAGCACTGAGCACCCAGCACCCTGAGTACTGAGCACTGAGCACCCAGCACCCCGAGCACTGAGCACTCAGCACCCTGTGTACTGTGCACTGAGTACCCAGTACCCCGTGCACTGAGACCCAGCACCCTGAGCACTGAGCACCCAGCACCCCGAATACTGAGCACCCAGCACCCTGAGTACTGAACACCCAGCACCCAGAGCACTGAGCACTGAGCACCCAGCACCCTGAGCACTGAGCACTGAGCAACCAGCACCCTGAGCACTGAGCACCCAGCACCCCGAGCACTGAGCACCCAGCACCCTGAGCACCCAGCACCCTGAGCACTGAGAACCCTGAGCACTGAGCAATGAGCACCCAGCACCCTGAGTACTGAGCACCCAACACTCTGAGCACTGAGCACCCAGCACGCTGAGTACTGAGCACCCAGCACCCCGAGCACTGAGCACCCAGCACCCTGTGTACTGAGCACCGAGCACCCCGAGCACTGAGCACCCAGCACCCTGAGTACTGAGCACCCAGCACCCCGAGAATGAGCACCCAGCACCCCGAGCACTGAGCACCCAGCACCCTGAGCACTGAGCACCCAGCACCCTGAGTACTGAGCACCCAGCACCCTGAGCACTGAGCACCCAGCACCCTGAGTACTGAGCACCCTGAGTACTGAGCACGCAGCAACCTGAGTACTGAGCACCCTGCACCCCGAGCACTGAGCTCCCTGAGTACTGAGCACCCAGCACCCTGAGCACTGAGCACCCAGCACCCTGAGTACTGAGCACTGAGCACCCAGAGAACTGAGCACCCAGCACCCCGAGGACTGAGCACCCAGCACCCTGTGCACTGAGCACTGAGCATCCAGCACCCCGAGCACTGAGCACCCTGAGCTCTTAGCACCCAGAGTACTGAGCACCCAGCACCCTGAGCACGGAGCACCCAGCACCCTGAGCACTGAGCACCCAGCACCCTGAGTACTGAGCACCCAGCACCCTGAGTACTGAGCACCGAGCACCCCGAGCACTGAGCACCCAGCACCCTGAGCACTGAGCACCCAGCACCCCGAGCACTGAGCACCCAGCACCCCGAGCACTGTGCACCCAGCACCCTGAGCACTGAGCACACAGCACCCCGAGCACTGAGCACCCAGCACCCTGAGCACTGAGCACCCAGCACCCCGAGCACTGAGCACCCAGCACCCTGAGCACTGAGCACCCAGCACCCCGAGTACTGAGCACCGAGCACCCCGAGAACTGAGCACCCAGCACCCCGAGCACTGAGCACTGAGCACCCTGAGCACTGAGTACCCAGCACCCCGAGTACTGAGCACCCAGCAGCCCGAGCACTGAGCACCCAGCACCCCGAGCACTGAGCACCCAGCACCCTGAGTACTGAGCACCCAGCACCCCGAGCACTGAGCAACCAGCACCCCGAGCACTGAGCACCCAGCACACCGAGCACTGAGCAACGAGCACCCCGAGCACTGTGCACCCAGCACCCTGAGAACTGAGCACCCAGCACCCTGAGTACTGAGCACCCAGCATCCTGAGCACTGAGTACTGAGCACCCCGAGCACTGAGCACCCAGCACCCTGAACACTGAGCACCCAGCACCCCTTGCACTGAGCACCCAGCACCCGGAGTACTGAGCACGCAGCACCCTGAGTACTGAGCACCCAGCACCCCGAGCACTGAGCACCCAGCACCCTGAGCACTGAGCACCCAGGACCCTGAGTACTGAGCACCCAGCACCCCGAGCACTGAGCACCCAGCACCCTGAGTACTGAGCACCGAGCACCCCGAGCACTGAGCACCCAGCACCCTGAGTACTGAGCACCGAGCACCCCGAGCACTGAGCACCCAGCACCCTGAGTACTGAGCACCGAGCACCCCGAGCACTGAGCACCCAGCACCCTGAGTACTGAGCACGGAGCACCCTGAGTACTGTGCACCCAGCACCCCGAGCACTTAGCACCCAGCACCCTGAGTACTGAGCACCCAGCACCCTGAGCACTGAGCATCCAGCACCCCGAGCACTGAACACCCAGCACTCTGAGTACTGAGAACCGAGCACCCCGAGCACTGAGCACCCAGCACCTTGAGCACTGAGCACCCTGAGTACTGAGCACCCAGCACCCTGAGTACTGAGCACCCAGCACCCCGAGCACTGAGCACGGAGCACCCCGAGGACTGAGCACCCAGCACCCTGATCACTGAGCACAGAGCACCCCGAGGACTGAGCACCCAGCACACTGAGCACTGAGCACCCAGCACCCCGAGCACTGAGCACCCAGCACCCTGAGCACTGAGCACCCAGCACCCCGAGTACTGAGCACCGAGCACCCCGAGAACTGAGCACCCAGCACCCCGAGCACTGAGCACTGAGCACCCTGAGCACTGAGCACCCAGCACCCCGAGTACTGAGCACTGAGCACCCTAAGTACTGAGCACCCAGCACCCCGAGTACTGAGCACTGAGCACCATGAGTACTGAGTACCAAGTACCCTGCGCACTGAGCACTGAGAACCCTGAGTACTGAGCACCGAGCACCCCGAGCACTGAGCACAGAACACCCTGAGTACTGAGCACTGAGCTCCCCGAGCACTGAGCACCCTGAGTACTGAGCACCCAGCACCCTTAGTACTGAGCACCCAGCACCCCGAGAATGAGCACCCTGAGCACTGAGTACCCAGCACCATGAGTACTGAGCACCGAGCACCCTGAGCACTGAGCACCCAGCACCCTGAGTACTGAGCACCCAGCACCCTGAGTACTGAGCCCCCAGCAACCTGAGCACTGAGCACTGAGAACCCTGAGCACTGAGCACCCAGCACCCCGAGTACTGAGCAATGAGCACCCTGAGTACTGAGCACCCAGCAACCCAAGTACTGAGCACTGAGCACCCTGAGTACTGAGCAACCAGCACCCTGAGCACTGAGCACTGAGAACCCTGAGTACTGAGCACCGAGCACCCCGAGGACTGAGCACCCAGCACCCAGAGCACTGAGCACTGAGCACCCAGCACCCTGAGCACTGAGCACTGAGCAACCAGCACCCTGAGCACTGAGCACCCAGCACCCCGAGCACTGAGCACCCAGCACCCTGAGCACCCAGCACCCTGAGCACTGAGAACCCTGAGCACTGAGCAATGAGCACCCAGCACCCTGAGTACTGAGCACCCAACACTCTGAGCACTGAGCAGCCAGCACGCTTAGTACTGAGCACCCAGCACCCCGAGCACTGAGCACCCAGCACCCTGTGTACTGAGCACCGAGCACCCCGAGCACTGAGCACCCAGCACCCTGAGTACTGAGCACCCAGCACCCCGAGAATGAGCACCCAGCACCCCGAGCACTGAGCACCCAGCACCCTGAGCACTGAGCACCCAGCACCCTGAGTACTGAGCACCCAGCACCCCGAGCACTGAGCACCCAGCACCCTGAGTACTGAGCACCCTGAGTACTGAGCACGCAGCAACCTGAGTACTGAGCACCCTGCACCCCGAGCACTGAGCTCCCTGAGTACTGAGCACCCAGCACCCTGAGCACTGAGCACCCAGCACCCTGAGTACTGAGCTCTGAGCACCCAGAGAACTGAGCACCCAGCACCCCGAGGACTGAGCACCCAGCACCCTGTGCACTGAGCACTGAGCATCCAGCACCCCGAGCACTGAGCACCCTGAGCTCTTAGCACCCAGAGTACTGAGCACCCAGCACCCTGAGTACGGAGCACCCAGCACCCTGAGCACTGAGCACCCAGCACCCTGAGTACTGAGCACCCAGCACCCTGAGTGCTGAGCACCGAGCACCCCGAGCACTGAGCACCCAGCACCCTGAGCACTGAGCACCCAGCACCCCGAGCACTGTGCACCCAGCACCCTGAGCACTGAGCACACAGCACCCCGAGCACTGAGCACCCAGCACCCTGAGCACTGAGCACCCAGCACCCCGAGCACTGAGCACCCAGCACCCTGAGCACTGAGCACCCAGCACCCTGAGTACTGAGCACCGAGCACCCCGAGAACTGAGCACCCAGCACCCCGAGCACTGAGCACTGAGCACCCTGAGCACTGAGTACCCAGCACCCCGAGTACTGAGCACCCAGCAGCCCGAGCACTGAGCACCCAGCACCCCGAGCACTGAGCACCCAGCACCCTGAGTACTGAGCACCCAGCACCCCGAGCACTGAGCACCCAGCACCCCGAGCACTGAGCACCCAGCACACCGAGCACTGAGCAACGAGCACCCCGAGCACTGTGCACCCAGCACCCTGAGAACTGAGCACCCAGCACCCTGAGTACTGAGCACCCAGCATCCTGAGCACTGAGTACTGAGCACCCCGAGCACTGAGCACCCAGCACCCTGAACACTGAGCACCCAGCACCCCTTGCACTGAGCACCCAGCACCCGGAGTACTGAGCACGCAGCACCCTGAGTACAGAGCACCCAGCACCCCGAGCACTGAGCACCCAGCACCCTGAGCACTGAGCACCCAGGAACCTGAGTACTGAGCACCCAGCACCCCGAGCACTGAGCACCCAGCACCCTGAGTACTGAGCACCGAGCACCCCGAGCACTGAGCACCCAGCACCCTGAGTACTGAGCACCGAGCACCCCGAGCACTGAGCACCCAGCACCCTGAGTACTGAGCACCGAGCACCCCGAGCACTGAGCACCCAGCACCCAGAGCACTGAGCACTGAGCACCCAGCACCCTGAGCACTGAGCACTGAGCAACCAGCACCCTGAGCACTGAGCACCCAGCACCCCGAGCACTGAGCACCCAGCACCCTGAGCACCCAGCACCCTGAGCACTGAGAACCCTGAGCACTGAGCAATGAGCACCCAGCACCCTGAGTACTGAGCACCCAACACTCTGAGCACTGAGCACCCAGCACGCTGAGTACTGAGCACCCAGCACCCCGAGCACTGAGCACCCAGCACCCTGTGTACTGAGCACCGAGCACCCCGAGCACTGAGCACCCAGCACCCTGAGTACTGAGCACCCAGCAACCCGAGAATGAGCACCCAGCACCCCGAGCACTGAGCACCCAGCACCCTGAGCACTGAGCACCCAGCACCCTGAGTACTGAGCACCCAGCACCCTGAGCACTGAGCACCCAGCACCCTGAGTACTGAGCACCCTGAGTACTGAGCACGCAGCAACCTGAGTACTGAGCACCCTGCACCCCGAGCACTGAGCTCCCTGAGTACTGAGCACCCAGCACCCTGAGCACTGAGCACCCAGCACCCTGAGTACTGAGCACTGAGCACCCAGAGAACTGAGCACCCAGCACCCCGAGGACTGAGCACCCAGCACCCTGTGCACTGAGCACTGAGCATCCAGCACCCCGAGCACTGAGCACCCTGAGCTCTTAGCACCCAGAGTACTGAGCACCCAGCACCCTGAGCACGGAGCACCCAGCACCCTGAGCACTGAGCACCCAGCACCCTGAGTACTGAGCACCCAGCACCCTGAGTACTGAGCACCGAGCACCCCGAGCACTGAGCACCCAGCACCCTGAGCACTGAGCACCCAGCACCCCGAGCACTGTGCACCCAGCACCCTGAGCACTGAGCACACAGCACCCCGAGCACTGAGCACCCAGCACCCTGAGCACTGAGCACCCAGCACCCCGAGCACTGAGCACCCAGCACCCTGAGCACTGAGCACCCAGCACCCCGAGTACTGAGCACCGAGCACCCCGAGAACTGAGCACCCAGCACCCCGAGCACTGAGCACTGAGCACCCTGAGCACTGAGTACCCAGCACCCCGAGTACTGAGCACCCAGCAGCCCGAGCACTGAGCACCCAGCACCCCGAGCACTGAGCACCCAGCACCCTGAGTACTGAGCACCCAGCACGCCGAGCACTGAGCACCCAGCACCCCGAGCACTGAGCACCCAGCACACCGAGCACTGAGCAACGAGCACCCCGAGCACTGTGCACCCAGCACCCTGAGAACTGAGCACCCAGCACCCTGAGTACTGAGCAGCCAGCATCCTGAGCACTGAGTACTGAGCACCCCGAGCACTGAGCACCCAGCACCCTGAACACTGAGCACCCAGCACCCCTTGCACTGAGCACCCAGCACCCGGAGTACTGAGCACGCAGCACCCTGAGTACTGAGCACCCAGCACCCCGAGCACTGAGCACCCAGCACCCTGAGCACTGAGCACCCAGGACCCTGAGTACTGAGCACCCAGCACCCCGAGCACTGAGCACCCAGCACCCTGAGTATTGAGCACCGAGCACCCCGAGCACTGAGCACCCAGCACCCTGAGTACTGAGCACCGAGCACCCCGAGCACTGAGCACCCAGCACCCTGAGTACTGAGCACCGAGCACCCCGAGCACTGAGCACCCAGCACCCTGAGTACTGAGCACGGAGCACCCTGAGTACTGTGCACCCAGCACCCCGAGCACTTAGCACCCAGCACCCTGAGTACTGAGCACCCAGCACCCTGAGCACTGAGCATCCAGCACCCCGAGCACTGAACACCCAGCACTCTGAGTACTGAGAACCGAGCACCCCGAGCACTGAGCACCCAGCACCTTGAGCACTGAGCACCCTGAGTACTGAGCACCCAGCACCCTGAGTACTGAGCACCCAGCACCCCGAGCACTGAGCACGGAGCACCCCGAGGACTGAGCACCCAGCACCCTGATCACTGAGCACAGAGCACCCCGAGGACTGAGCACCCAGCACACTGAGCACTGAGCACCCAGCACCCCGAGCACTGAGCACCCAGCACCCTGAGCACTGAGCACCCAGCACCCCGAGTACTGAGCACCGAGCACCCCGAGAACTGAGCACCCAGCACCCCGAGCACTGAGCACTGAGCACCCTGTGCACTGAGCACCCAGCACCCCGAGTACTGAGCACTGAGCACCCTAAGTACTGAGCACCCAGCACCCCGAGTACTGAGCACTGAGCACCATGAGTACTGAGCACCAAGTACCCTGCGCACTGAGCACTGAGAACCCTGAGTACTGAGCACCGAGCACCCCGAGCACTGAGCACCCAACACCCTGAGTACTGAGCACTGAGCTCCCCGAGCACTGAGCACCCTGAGTACTGAGCACCCAGCACCCTTAGTACTGAGCACCCAGCACCCCGAGAATGAGCACCCTGAGCACTGAGTACCCAGCACCATGAGTACTGAGCACCGAGCACCCTGAGCACTGAGCACCCAGCACCCTGAGTACTGAGCACCCAGCACCCTGAGTACTGAGCCCCCAGCAACCTGAGCACTGAGCACTGAGAACCCTGAGCACTGAGCACCCAGCACCCCGAGTACTGAGCAATGAGCACCCTGAGTACTGAGCACCCAGCAACCCAAGTACTGAGCACTGAGCACCCTGAGTACTGAGCAACCAGCACCCTGAGCACTGAGCACTGAGAACCCTGAGTACTGAGCACCGAGCACCCCGAGGACTGAGCACCCAGCACCCTGAGTACTGAGCACTGAGCACCCAGCACCCCGAGCACTGAGCACCCTGAGCTCTTAGCACCCTGAGTACTGAGCACCCAGCACCCTGAGTACTGAGCACCCAGCACCCTGAGCACTGAGCACCCAGCACCCCGAGCACTGAGCACCCAGCACCCTGAGTACTGAGCACTGAGCACCCAGCACCCCGAGCACTGAGCACTCAGCACCCTGTGTACTGTGCACTGAGTACCCAGTACCCCGTGCACTGAGACCCAGCACCCTGAGCACTGAGCACCCAGCACCCCGAATACTGAGCACCCAGCACCCTGAGTACTGAACACCCAGCACCCAGAGCACTGAGCACTGAGCACCCAGCACCCTGAGCACTGAGCACTGAGCAACCAGCACCCTGAGCACTGAGCACCCAGCACCCCGAGCACTGAGCACCCAGCACCCTGAGCACCCAGCACCCTGAGCACTGAGAACCCTGAGCACTGAGCAATGAGCACCCAGCACCCTGAGTACTGAGCACCCAACACTCTGAGCACTGAGCAGCCAGCACGCTTAGTACTGAGCACCCAGCACCCCGAGCACTGAGCACCCAGCACCCTGTGTACTGAGCACCGAGCACCCCGAGCACTGAGCACCCAGCACCCTGAGCACTGAGCACCCAGCACCCTGAGTACTGAGCACCCAGCACCCCGAGCACTGAGCACCCAGCACCCTGAGTACTGAGCACCCTGAGTACTGAGCACGCAGCAACCTGAGTACTGAGCACCCTGCACCCCGAGCACTGAGCTCCCTGAGTACTGAGCACCCAGCACCCTGAGCACTGAGCACCCAGCACCCTGAGTACTGAGCTCTGAGCACCCAGAGAACTGAGCACCCAGCAACCCGAGGACTGAGCACCCAGCACCCTGTGCACTGAGCACTGAGCATCCAGCACCCCGAGGACTGAGCACCCTGAGCTCTTAGCACCCAGAGTACTGAGCACCCAGCACCCTGAGTACGGAGCACCCAGCACCCTGAGCACTGAGCACCCAGCACCCTGAGTACTGAGCACCCAGCACCCTGAGTACTGAGCACCGAGCACCCCGAGCACTGAGCACCCAGCACCCTGAGCACTGAGCACCCAGCACCCCGAGCACTGTGCACCCAGCACCCTGAGCACTGAGCACACAGCACCCCGAGCACTGAGCACCCAGCACCCTGAGCACTGAGCACCCAGCACCCCGAGCACTGAGCACCCAGCACCCTGAGCACTGAGCACCCAGCACCCCGAGTACTGAGCACCGAGCACCCCGAGAACTGAGCACCCAGCACCCCGAGCACTGAGCACTGAGCACCCTGAGCACTGAGTACCCAGCACCCCGAGTACTGAGCACCCAGCAGCCCGAGCACTGAGCACCCAGCACCCCGAGCACTGAGCACCCAGCACCCTGAGTACTGAGCACCCAGCACCCCGAGCACTGAGCACCCAGCACCCCGAGCACTGAGCACCCAGCACACCGAGCACTGAGCAACGAGCACCCCGAGCACTGTGCACCCAGCACCCTGAGAACTGAGCACCCAGCACCCTCAGTACTGAGCACCCAGCATCCTGAGCACTGAGTACTGAGCACCCCGAGCACTGAGCACCCAGCACCCTGAGTACTGAGCACCCAGCACACTGAGCACTGAGCATCCAGCACCCCGAGCACTGAACACCCAGCACTCTGAGTACTGAGAACCGAGCACCCCGAGCACTGAGCACCCAGCACCTTGAGCACTGAGCACCCTGAGTACTGAGCACCCAGCACCCTGAGTACTGAGCACCCAGCACCAAGAGCACTGAGCACGGAGCACCCCGAGGACTGAGCAGCCAGCACCCTGATCACTGAGCACAGAGCACCCCGAGGACTGAGCACCCAGCACCCTGAGCACTGAGCACCCAGCACCCCGAGCACTGAGCACCCAGCACCCTGAGCACTGAGCACCCAGCACCCCGAGTACTGAGCACCGAGCACCCCGAGAACTGAGCACCCAGCACCCCGAGCACTGAGCACTGAGCACCCTGAGCACTGAGCACCCAGCACCCCGAGTACTGAGCACTGAGCACCCTAAGTACTGAGCACCCAGCACCCCGAGTACTGAGCACTGAGCACCATGAGTACTGAGCACCAAGTACCCTGCGCACTGAGCACTGAGAACCCTGAGTACTGAGCACCGAGCACCCCGAGCACTGAGCACCCAACACCCTGAGTACTGAGCACTGAGCTCCCCGAGCACTGAGCACCCTGAGTACTGAGCACCCAGCACCCTTAGTACTGAGCACCCAGCTCCCCGAGAATGAGCACCCTGAGCACTGAGTACCCAGCACCATGAGTACTGAGCACCGAGCACCCTGAGCACTGAGCACCCAGCACCCTGAGTACTGAGCACCCAGCACCCTGAGTACTGAGCACCCAGCAACCTGAGCACTGAGCACTGAGAACCCTGAGCACGGAGCACCCAGCACCCCGAGTACTGAGCAATGAGCACCCTGAGTACTGAGCACCCAGCACCCCAAGTACTGAGCACTGAGCACCCTGAGTACTGAGCACCCAACACCCTGAGCACTGAGCACTGAGAACCCTGAGTACTGAGCACCAAGCACCCCGAGCACTGAGCACCCAGCACCCCGAGGACTGAGCACCCAGCACCCTGAGTACTGAGCACTGAGCACCCAGCACCCCGAGCACTGAGCACCCTGAGCTCTTAGCACCCTGAGTACTGAGCACCCAGCACCCTGAGTACTGAGCACCCAGCACCCTGAGCACTGAGCACCCAGCACCCCGAGCACTGAGCACCCAGCACCCTGAGTACTGAGCACTGAGCACCCAGCACCCCGAGCACTGAGCACTCAGCACCCTGTGTACTGTGCACTGAGTACCCAGTACCCCGTGCACTGAGACCCAGCACCCTGAGCACTGAGCACCCAGCACCCCGAATACTGAGCACCCAGCACCCTGAGTACTGAACACCCAGCACCCAGAGCACTGAGCACTGAGCACCCAGCACCCTGAGCACTGAGCACTGAGCAACCAGCACCCTGAGCACTGAGCACCCAGCACCCCGTGCACTGAGCACCCAGCACCCTGAGCACACAGCACCCTGAGCACTGAGAACCCTGAGCACTGCGCAATGAGCACCCAGCACCCTGAGTACTGAGCACCCAACACTCTGAGCACTGAGCACCCAGCACGCTGAGTACTGAGCACCCAGCACCCCGAGCACTGAGCACCCAGCACCCTGTGTACTGAGCACCGAGCACCCCGAGCACTGAGCACCCAGCACCCTGAGTACTGAGCACCCAGCACCCCGAGAATGAGCACCCAGCACCCCGAGCACTGAGCACCCAGCACCCTGAGCACTGAGCACCCAGCACCCTGAGTACTGAGCACCCAGCACCCCGAGCACTGAGCACCCAGCACCCTGAGTACTGAGCACCCTGAGTACTGAGCACGCAGCAACCTGAGTACTGAGCACCCTGCACCCCGAGCACTGAGCTCCCTGAGTACTGAGCACCCAGCACCCTGAGCACTGAGCACCCAGCACCCTGAGTACTGAGCACTGAGCACCCAGAGAACTGAGCACCCAGCACCCCGAGGACTGAGCACCCAGCACCCTGTGCACTGAGCACTGAGCATCCAGCACCCCGAGCACTGAGCACCCTGAGCTCTTAGCACCCAGAGTACTGAGCACCCAGCACCCTGAGTACGGAGCACCCAGCACCCTGAGCACTGAGCACCCAGCACCCTGAGTACTGAGCACCCAGCACCCTGAGTACTGAGCACCGAGCACCCCGAGCACTGAGCACCCAGCACCCTGAGCACTGAGCACCCAGCACCCCGAGCACTGTGCACCCAGCACCCTGAGCACTGAGCACACAGCACCCCGAGCACTGAGCACCCAGCACCCTGAGCACTGAGCACCCAGCACCCCGAGCACTGAGCACCCAGCACCCTGAGCACTGAGCACCCAGCACCCCGAGTACTGAGCACCGAGCACCCCGAGAACTGAGCACCCAGCACCCCGAGCACTGAGCACTGAGCACCCTGAGCACTGAGTACCCAGCACCCCGAGTACTGAGCACCCAGCAGCCCGAGCACTGAGCACCCAGCACCCCGAGCACTGAGCACCCAGCACCCTGAGTACTGAGCACCCAGCACCCCGAGCACTGAGCACCCAGCACCCCGAGCACTGAGCACCCAGCACACCGAGCACTGAGCAACGAGCACCCCGAGCACTGTGCACCCAGCACCCTGAGACCTGAGCACCCAGCACCCTGAGTACTGAGCACCCAGCATCCTGAGCACTGAGTACTGAGCACCCCGAGCACTGAGCACCCAGCACCCTGAACACTGAGCACCCAGCACCCCTTGCACTGAGCACCCAGCACCCGGAGTACTGAGCACGCAGCACCCTGAGTACTGAGCACCCAGCACCCCGAGCACTGAGCACCCAGCACCCTGAGCACTGAGCACCCAGGACCCTGAGTACTGAGCACCCAGCACCCCGAGCACTGAGCACCCAGCACCCTGAGTACTGAACACCCAGCACCCAGAGCACTGAGCACTGAGCACCCAGCACCCTGAGCACTGAGCACTGAGCAACCAGCACCCTGAGCACTGAGCACCCAGCACCCCGAGCACTGAGCACCCAGCACCCTGAGCACCCAGCACCCTGAGCACTGAGAACCCTGAGCACTGAGCAATGAGCACCCAGCACCCTGAGTACTGAGCACCCAACACTCTGAGCACTGAGCACCCAGCACGCTGAGTACTGAGCACCCAGCACCCCGAGCACTGAGCACCCAGCACCCTTTGTACTGAGCACCGAGCACCCCGAGCACTGAGCACCCAGCACCCTGAGTACTGAGCACCCAGCACCCCGAGAATGAGCACCCAGCACCCCGAGCACTGAGCACCCAGCACCCTGAGCACTGAGCACCCAGCACCCTGAGTACTGAGCACCCAGCACCCTGAGCACTGAGCACCCAGCACCCTGAGTACTGAGCACCCTGAGTACTGAGCACGCAGCAACCTGAGTACTGAGCACCCTGCACCCCGAGCACTGAGCTCCCTGAGTACTGAGCACCCAGCACCCTGAGCACTGAGCACCCAGCACCCTGAGTACTGAGCACTGAGCACCCAGAGAACTGAGCACCCAGCACCCCGAGGACTGAGCACCCAGCACCCTGTGCACTGAGCACTGAGCATCCAGCACCCCGAGCACTGAGCACCCTGAGCTCTTAGCACCCAGAGTACTGAGCACCCAGCACCCTGAGCACGGAGCACCCAGCACCCTGAGCACTGAGCACCCAGCACCCTGAGTACTGAGCACCCAGCACCCTGAGTACTGAGCACCGAGCACCCCGAGCACTGAGCACCCAGCACCCTGAGCACTGAGCACCCAGCACCCCGAGCACTGTGCACCCAGCACCCTGAGCACTGAGCACACAGCACCCCGAGCACTGAGCACCCAGCACCCTGAGCACTGAGCACCCAGCACCCCGAGCACTGAGCACCCAGCACCCTGAGCACTGAGCACCCAGCACCCCGAGTACTGAGCACCGAGCACCCTGAGAACTGAGCACCCAGCACCCCGAGCACTGAGCACTGAGCACCCTGAGCACTGAGTACCCAGCACCCCGAGTAGTGAGCACCCAGCAGCCCGAGCACTGAGCACCCAGCACCCGGAGCACTGAGCACCCAGCACCCTGAGTACTGAGCACCCAGCACCCCGAGCACTGAGCACCCAGCACCCCGAGCACTGAGCACCCAGCACACCGAGCACTGAGCAACGAGCACCCCGAGCACTGTGCACCCAGCACCCTGAGAACTGAGCACCCAGCACCCTGAGTACTGAGCACCCAGCATCCTGAGCACTGAGTACTGAGCACCCCGAGCACTGAGCACCCAGCACCCTGAACACTGAGCACCCAGCACCCCTTGCACTGAGCACCCAGCACCCGGAGTACTGAGCACGCAGCACCCTGAGTACTGAGCACCCAGCACCCCGAGCACTGAGCACCCAGCACCCTGAGCACTGAGCACCCAGGACCCTGAGTACTGAGCACCCAGCACCCCGAGCACTGAGCACCCAGCACCCTGAGTATTGAGCACCGAGCACCCCGAGCACTGAGCACCCAGCACCCTGAGTACTGAGCACCGAGCACCCCGAGCACTGAGCACCCAGCACCCTGAGTACTGAGCACCGAGCACCCCGAGCACTGAGCACCCAGCACCCTGAGTACTGAGCACGGAGCACCCTGAGTACTGTGCACCCAGCACCCCGAGCACTTAGCACCCAGCACCCTGAGTACTGAGCACCCAGCACCCTGAGCACTGAGCATCCAGCACCCCGAGCACTGAACACCCAGCACTCTGAGTACTGAGAACCGAGCACCCCGAGCACTGAGCACCCAGCACCTTGAGCACTGAGCACCCTGAGTACTGAGCACCCAGCACCCTGAGTACTGAGCACCCAGCACCCCGAGCACTGAGCACGGAGCACCCCGAGGACTGAGCACCCAGCACCCTGATCACTGAGCACAGAGCACCCCGAGGACTGAGCACCCAGCACACTGAGCACTGAGCACCCAGCACCCCGAGCACTGAGCACCCAGCACCCTGAGCACTGAGCACCCAGCACCCCGAGTACTGAGCACCGAGCACCCCGAGAACTGAGCACCCAGCACCCCGAGCACTGAGCACTGAGCACCCTGAGCACTGAGCACCCAGCACCCCGAGTAATGAGCACTGAGCACCCTAAGTACTGAGCATCCAGCACCCCGAGTACTGAGCACTGAGCACCATGAGTACTGAGCACCAAGTACCCTGCGCACTGAGCACTGAGAACCCTGAGTACTGAGCACCGAGCACCCCGAGCACTGAGCACCCAACACCCTGAGTACTGAGCACTGAGCTCCCCGAGCACTGAGATACCCTGAGTACTGAGCACCCAGCACCCTTAGTACTGAGCACCCAGCACCCCGAGAATGAGCACCCTGAGCACTGAGTACCCAGCACCATGAGTACTGAGCACCGAGCACACTGAGCACTGAGCACCCAGCACCCTGAGTACTGAGCACCCAGCACCCTGAGTACTGAGCCCCCAGCAACCTGAGCACTGAGCACTGAGAACCCTGAGCACTGAGCACCCAGCACCCCGAGTACTGAGCAATGAGCACCCTGAGTACTGAGCACCCAGCAACCCAAGTACTGAGCACTGAGCACCCTGAGTACTGAGCAACCAGCACCCTGAGCACTGAGCACTGAGAACCCTGAGTACTGAGCACCGAGCACCCCGAGGACTGAGCACCCAGCACCCTGAGTACTGAGCACTGAGCACCCAGCACCCCGAGCACTGAGCACCCTGAGCTCTTAGCACCCTGAGTACTGAGCACCCAGCACCCTGAGTACTGAGCACCCAGCACCCTGAGCACTGAGCACCCAGCACCCCGAGCACTGAGCACCCAGCACCCTGAGTACTGAGCACTGAGCACACAGCACCCCGAGCACTGAGCACTCAGCACCCTGTGTACTGTGCACTGAGTACCCAGTACCCCGTGCACTGAGACCCAGCACCCTGAGCACTGAGCACCCAGCACCCCGAATACTGAGCACCCAGCACCCTGAGTACTGAACACCCAGCACCCAGAGCACTGAGCACTGAGCACCCAGCACCCTGAGCACTGAGCACTGAGCAACCAGCACCCTGAGCACTGAGCACCCAGCACCCCGAGCACTGAGCACCCAGCACCCTGAGCACCCAGCACCCTGAGCACTGAGAACCCTGAGCACTGAGCAATGAGCACCCAGCACCCTGAGTACTGAGCACCCAACACTCTGAGCACTGAGCAGCCAGCACGCTTAGTACTGAGCACCCAGCACCCCGAGCACTGAGCACCCAGCACCCTGTGTACTGAGCACCGAGCACCCCGAGCACTGAGCACCCAGCACCCTGAGTACTGAGCACCCAGCACCCCGAGAATGAGCACCCAGCACCCCGAGCACTGAGCACCCAGCACCCTGAGCACTGAGCACCCAGCACCCTGAGTACTGAGCACCCAGCACCCCGAGCACTGAGCACCCAGCACCCTGAGTACTGAGCACCCTGAGTACTGAGCACGCAGCAACCTGAGTACTGAGCACCCTGCACCCCGAGCACTGAGCTCCCTGAGTACTGAGCACCCAGCACCCTGAGCACTGAGCACCCAGCACCCTGAGTACTGAGCTCTGAGCACCCAGAGAACTGAGCACCCAGCACCCCGAGGACTGAGCACCCAGCACCCTGTGCACTGAGCACTGAGCATCCAGCACCCCGAGCACTGAGCACCCTGAGCTCTTAGCACCCAGAGTACTGAGCACCCAGCACCCTGAGTACGGAGCACCCAGCACCCTGAGCACTGAGCACCCAGCACCCTGAGTACTGAACACCCAGCACCCTGAGTACTGAGCACCGAGCACCCCGAGCACTGAGCACCCAGCACCCTGAGCACTGAGCACCCAGCACCCCGAGCACTGTGCACCCAGCACCCTGAGCACTGAGCACACAGCACCCCGAGCACTGAGCACCCAGCACCCTGAGCACTGAGCACCCAGCACCCCGAGCACTGAGCACCCAGCACCCTGAGCACTGAGCACCCAGCACCCCGAGTACTGAGCACCGAGCACCCCGAGAACTGAGCACCCAGCACCCCGAGCACTGAGCACTGAGCACCCTGAGCACTGAGTACCCAGCACCCCGAGTACTGAGCACCCAGCAGCCCGAGCACTGAGCACCCAGCACCCCGAGCACTGAGCACCCAGCACCCTGAGTTCTGAGCACCCAGCACCCCGAGCACTGAGCACCCAGCACCCCGAGCACTGAGCACCCAGCACACCGAGCACTGAGCAACGAGCACCCCGAGCACTGTGCACCCAGCACCCTGAGAACTGAGCACCCAGCACCCTGAGTACTGAGCACCCAGCATCCTGAGCACTGAGTACTGAGCACCCCGAGCACTGAGCACCCAGCACCCTGAACACTGAGCACCCAGCACCCCTTGCACTGAGCACCCAGCACCCGGAGTACTGAGCACGCAGCACCCTGAGTACAGAGCACCCAGCACCCCGAGCACTGAGCACCCAGCACCCTGAGCACTGAGCACCCAGGAACCTGAGTACTGAGCACCCAGCACCCCGAGCACTGAGCACCCAGCACCCTGAGTACTGAGCACCGAGCACCCCGAGCACTGAGCACCCAGCACCCTGAGTACTGAGCACCGAGCACCCCGAGCACTGAGCACCCAGCACCCTGAGTACTGAGCACCGAGCACCCCGAGCACTGAGCACCCAGCACCCTGAGTATTGAGCACGGAGCACCCTGAGTACTGTGCACCCAGCACCCCGAGCACTTAGCACCCAGCACCCTGAGTACTGAGCACCCAGCACACTGAGCACTGAGCATCCAGCACCCCGAGCACTGAACACCCAGCACTCTGAGTACTGAGAACCGAGCACCCCGAGCACTGAGCACCCAGCACCTTGAGCACTGAGCACCCTGAGTACTGAGCACCCAGCACCCTGAGTACTGAGCACCCAGCACCAAGAGCACTGAGCACGGAGCACCCCGAGGACTGAGCACCCAGCACCCTGATCACTGAGCACAGAGCACCCCGAGGACTGAGCACCCAGCACCCTGAGCACTGAGCACCCAGCACCCTGAGCACTGAGCACCCAGCACCCCGAGTACTGAGCACCGAGCACCCCGAGAACTGAGCACCCAGCACCCCGAGCACTGAGCACTGAGCACCCTGAGCACTGAGCACCCAGCACCCCGAGTACTGAGCACTGAGCACCCTAAGTACTGAGCACCCAGCACCCCGAGTACTGAGCACTGAGCACCATGAGTACTGAGCACCAAGTACCCTGCGCACTGAGCACTGAGAACCCTGAGTACTGAGCACCGAGCACCCCGAGCACTGAGCACCCAACACCCTGAGTACTGAGCACTGAGCTCCCCGAGCACTGAGCACCCTGAGTACTGAGCACCCAGCACCCTTAGTACTGAGCACCCAGCTCCCCGAGAATGAGCACCCTGAGCACTGAGTACCCAGCACCATGAGTACTGAGCACCGAGCACCCTGAGCACTGAGCACCCAGCACCCTGAGTACTGAGCACCCAGCACCCTGAGTACTGAGCACCCAGCAACCTGAGCACTGAGCACTGAGAACCCTGAGCACTGAGCACCCAGCACCCCGAGTACTGAGCAATGAGCACCCTGAGTACTGAGCACCCAGCACCCCAAGTACTGAGCACTGAGCACCCTGAGTACTGAGCACCCAACACCCTGAGCACTGAGCACTGAGAACCCTGAGTACTGAGCACCAAGCACCCCGAGCACTGAGCACCCAGCACCCCGAGGACTGAGCACCCAGCACCCTGAGTACTGAGCACTGAGCACCCAGCACCCCGAGCACTGAGCACCCTGAGCTCTTAGCACCCTGAGTACTGAGCACCCAGCACCCTGAGTACTGAGCACCCAGCACCCTGAGCACTGAGCACCCAGCACCCCGAGCACTGAGCACCCAGCACCCTGAGTACTGAGCACTGAGCACCCAGCACCCCGAGCACTGAGCACTCAGCACCCTGTGTACTGTGCACTGAGTACCCAGTACCCCGTGCACTGAGACCCAGCACCCTGAGCACTGAGCACCCAGCACCCCGAATACTGAGCACCCAGCACCCTGAGTACTGAACACCCAGCACCCAGAGCACTGAGCACTGAGCACCCAGCACCCTGAGCACTGAGCACTGAGCAACCAGCACCCTGAGCACTGAGCACCCAGCACCCCGAGCACTGAGCACCCAGCACCCTGAGCACACAGCACCCTGAGCACTGAGAACCCTGAGCACTGAGCAATGAGCACCCAGCACCCTGAGTACTGAGCACCCAACACTCTGAGCACTGAGCACCCAGCACGCTGAGTACTGAGCACCCAGCACCCCGAGCACTGAGCACCCAGCACCCTGTGTACTGAGCACCGAGCACCCCGAGCACTGAGCACCCAGCACCCTGAGTACTGAGCACCCAGCACCCCGAGAATGAGCACCCAGCACCCCGAGCACTGAGCACCCAGCACCCTGAGCACTGAGCACCCAGCACCCTGAGTACTGAGCACCCAGCACCCCGAGCACTGAGCACCCAGCACCCTGAGTACTGAGCACCCTGAGTACTGAGCACGCAGCAACCTGAGTACTGAGCACCCTGCACCCCGAGCACTGAGCTCCCTGAGTACTGAGCACCCAGCACCCTGAGCACTGAGCACCCAGCACCCTGAGTACTGAGCACTGAGCACCCAGAGAACTGAGCACCCAGCACCCCGAGGACTGAGCACCCAGCACCCTGTGCACTGAGCACTGAGCATCCAGCACCCCGAGCACTGAGCACCCTGAGCTCTTAGCACCCAGAGTACTGAGCACCCAGCACCCTGAGTACGGAGCACCCAGCACCCTGAGCAATGAGCACCCAGCACCCTGAGTACTGAGCACCCAGCACCCTGAGTACTGAGCACCGAGCACCCCGAGCACTGAGCACCCAGCACCCTGAGCACTGAGCACCCAGCACCCCGAGCACTGTGCACCCAGCACCCTGAGCACTGAGCACACAGCACCCCGAGCACTGAGCACCCAGCACCCTGAGCACTGAGCACCCAGCACCCCGAGCACTGAGCACCCAGCACCCTGAGCACTGAGCACCCAGCACCCCGAGTACTGAGCACCGAGCACCCCGAGAACTGAGCACCCAGCACCCCGAGCACTGAGCACTGAGCACCCTGAGCACTGAGTACCCAGCACCCCGAGTACTGAGCACCCAGCAGCCCGAGCACTGAGCACCCAGCACCCCGAGCACTGAGCACCCAGCACCCTGAGTACTGAGCACCCAGCACCCCGAGCACTGAGCACCCAGCACCCCGAGCACTGAGCACCCAGCACACCGAGCACTGAGCAACGAGCACCCCGAGCACTGTGCACCCAGCACCCTGAGACCTGAGCACCCAGCACCCTGAGTACTGAGCACCCAGCATCCTGAGCACTGAGTACTGAGCACCCCGAGCACTGAGCACCCAGCACCCTGAACACTGAGCACCCAGCACCCCTTGCACTGAGCACCCAGTACCCGGAGTACTGAGCACGCAGCACCCTGAGTACTGAGCACCCAGCACCCCGAGCACTGAGCACCCAGCACCCTGAGCACTGAGCACCCAGGACCCTGAGTACTGAGCACCCAGCACCCCGAGCACTGAGCACCCAGCACCCTGAGTACTGAGCACCGAGCACCCCGAGCACTGAGCACCCAGCACCCTGAGTACTGAGCACCGAGCACCCCGAGCACTGAGCACCCAGCACCCTGAGTACTGAGCACCGAGCACCCCGAGCACTGAGCACCCAGCACCCTGAGTACTGAGCACGGAGCACCCTGAGTACTGTGCACCCAGCACCCCGAGCACTTAGCACCCAGCACCCTGAGTACTGAGCACCCAGCACACTGAGCACTGAGCATCCAGCACCCCGAGCACTGAACACCCAGCACTCTGAGTACTGAGAACCGAGCACCCCGAGCACTGAGCACCCAGCACCTTGAGCACTGAGCACCCTGAGTACTGAGCACCCAGCACCCTGAGTACTGAGCACCCAGCACCAAGAGCACTGAGCACGGAGCACCCCGAGGACTGAGCACCCAGCACCCTGATCACTGAGCACAGAGCACCCCGAGGACTGAGCACCCAGCACCCTGAGCACTGAGCACCCAGCACCCCGAGCACTGAGCACCCAGCACCCCGAGCACTGAGCACCCAGCACCTTGAGCACTGAGCACCCTGAGTACTGAGCACCCAGCACCCTGAGTACTGAGCACCCAGCACCAAGAGCACTGAGCACGGAGCACCCCGAGTACTGAGCACCCAGCACCCTGATCACTGAGCACAGAGCACCCCGAGGACTGAGCACCCAGCACCCTGAGCACTGAGCACCCAGCACCCCGAGCACTGAGCACCCAGCACCCTGAGCACTGAGCACCCAGCACCCCGAGTACTGAGCACCGAGCACCCCGAGAACTGAGCACCCAGCACCCCGAGCACTGAGCACTGAGCACCCTGAGCACTGAGCACCCAGCACCCCGAGTACTGAGCACTGAGCACCCTAAGTACTGAGCACCCAGCACCCCGAGTACTGAGCACTGAGCACCATGAGTACTGAGCACCAAGTACCCTGCGCACTGAGCACTGAGAACCCTGAGTACTGAGCACCGAGCACCCCGAGCACTGAGCAGCCAACACCCTGAGTACTGAGCACTGAGCTCCCCGAGCACTGAGCACCCTGAGTACTGAGCACCCAGCACCCTTAGTACTGAGCACCCAGCACCCCGAGAATGAGCACCCTGAGCACTGAGTACCCAGCACCATGAGTACTGAGCACCGAGCACCCTGAGCACTGAGCACCCAGCACCCTGAGTACTGAGCACCCAGCACCCTGAGTACTGAGCACCCAGCAACCTGAGCACTGAGCACTGAGAACCCAGCACCCCGAGCACTGAGCACTCAGCACCCTGTGTACTGAGCACTGAGTACGGAGTACCCCGTGCACTGAAACCCAGCACCCTGAGCACTGAGCACCCAGCACCCCGAGTACTGAGCAACCAGCAGCCCGAGCACTGAGCACCCAGCACCCCGAGCACTGAGCACCCAGCACCCTGAGTACTGAGCGCCCAGCACCCTGAGCACTGAGCACCCAGCACCCTGAGCACTGAGCACCCAGCACCCCGAGCACTGAGCAACGAGCACCCCGAGCACTGAGCACCCAGCACCCTGAGTACTGAGCACCCAGCACCCTGAGTACTGAGCACCCAGCATCCTGAGCACTGAGTACTGAGCACCCCGAGCACTGAGCACCCAGCACCCTGAGCACTGAGCACCCAACACCCCTTGCACTGAGCACCCAGCACCCTGAGCACTGTGCACCCAGGACCCTGAGTACTGAGCACCCAGCACCCCGAGCACTGAGCACCCAGCACCCTGAGTACTGAGCACCGAGCACCCCGAGCACTGAGCAGCAAGCACCCCGAGCTCTGAGCACCCAGCACCCTGAGCCCCCAGCACCCTGAGCACCCAGCACCCTGAGCACGGAGCACCCTGAGCACTGAGCACTGAGCACCCAGCACCCTGAGCACTGAGCACCCAGCACCCCGAGCACTGAGCACCCAGCACCCTGAGCACCCAGCACCCTGAACACCCAGCACCCTGAACACGGAGCACCCTGAGCACTGAGCACTGAGCACCCAGCACCCTGAGTACTGAGCACTGAGCACCCAGCACCCTGAGTACTGAGCACCCAGCACCCCGAGCACTGAGCACCCAGCACCCTGTGTACTGAGCACCGAGCACCCGGAGTACTGAGCACCCAGCACCCTGAGGACTGAGCACTGAGCACTCTGAGCACTGAGCACCCAGCACCCCGAGTACTGAGCACTGAGCACCTTGAGTACTGAGCACCCAGCACCCCGAGTACTGAGCACTGAGCACCATGAGTACTGAGCACCGAGCACCCCGAGCACTGAGCACCCAGCACCCTGAGTACTGAGCACCGAGCTCCCCGAGCACTGAGCACCCTGAGCACTAAGCACTGAGAACCCTGAGTACTGAGCACCGAGCACCCAGAGCACTGAGCACCCAGCACCCGGAGCACTGAGCACCCAGCACCCTGAGTACTGAGCACTGAGCACCCAGCAACCCGAGCACTGAGCACTCAGCACCCTGTGTACTGAGCACTGAGTACCCAGTACCCCCGAGCACTGAGACCCAGCACCCTGAGCACTGAGCACGAAGCACCCCGAGTACTGAGCACCCAGCACCCCGAGCACTGAGCACCCAGCACCCCGAGCACTGAGCACCCAGCACCCTGAGTACTGAGCACCCAGCACCCCGAACACTGAGCACCCAGCACCCCGAGCACTGTGCACCCAGCACCCTGAGAACTGAGCACCCAGCACCGTGAGTACTGAGCACCCAGCATCCTCAGCACTGAGCACCCAGCACCCTGAGCACTGAGCACGAAGCACCCCGAGTACTGAGCACCCAGCACCCCGAGCACTGAGCACCCAGCACCCCGAGCACTGAGCACCCAGCACCCTGAGTACTGAGCACCCAGAACCCCGAGCACTGAGCACCGAGCACCCCGAGCACTGTGCACCCAGCACCCTGAGAACTGAGCACCCAGCACCGTGAGTACTGAGCACCCAGCATCCTCAGCACTGAGCACCCAGCACCCTGAGCAGTGAGCACCCAGGACCCTGAGTACTGAGCACCCAGCACCCTGAGTACTGAACACCCAGCACCCAGAGCACTGAGCACTGAGCACCCAGCACCCTGAGCACTGAGCACTGAGCAACCAGCACCCTGAGCACCGAGCACCCAGCACCCCGAGCACTGAGCACCCAGCACCCTGAGCACCCAACACTCTGAGCACTGAGCACCCAGCACGCTGAGTACTGAGCACCCAGCACCCTGAGTACTGAGCACCCAGCACCCCGAGAATGAGCACCCAGCACCCCGAGCAGTGAGCACCCAGCACCCTGAGTACTGAGCACCCAGCAACCTGAGCACTGAGCACTGAGCACCCAGCACCCTGGGTACTGAGCACCCAGCACCCCGAGCACTGAGCACCCAGCACCCTGAGTCCTGAGCACCCTGAGTACTGAGCACCCAGCAACCTGAGTACTGAGCACCCTGCACCCCGAGCACTGAGCTCCCTGAGTACTGAGCACCCAGCACCCTGAGCACTGAGCACCCAGCACCCTGAGTACTGAGCACTGAGCACCCAGAGAACTGAGCACCCAGCACCCTGAGGACTGAGCACCCAGCACCCTGTGCACTGAGCACTGAGCATCCAGCAACCCGAGCACTGAGCACCCTGAGCTCTTAGCACCCTGAGTACTGAGCACCCAGCACCCTGAGTACGGAGCACCCAGCACCCTGAGCACTGAGCAACCAGCACCCTGAGTACTGAGCACCCAGCACCCTGAGTACTGAGCACCGAGCACCCCGAGCACTGAGCACACAGCACACTGAGCAGTGAGCACCCAGCACCCCGAGCACTGTGCACCCAGCACCCTGAGCACTGAGCACACAGCACCCCGAGCACTGAGCACCCAGCACCCTGAGCACTGAGCACCCAGCACCCCGAGCACTGAGCACCCAGCACCCTGAGCACTGAGCACCCCGAGGACTGAGCACCCAGCACCCTGATCACTGAGCACAGAGCACCCCGAGGACTGAGCACCCAGCACCCTGAGCACTGAGCACCCAGCACCCCGAGCACTGAGCACCCAGCACCCTGAGCACTGAGCACCCAGGACCCTGAGTACTGAGCACCCAGCACCCCGAGCACTGAGCACCCAGCACCCTGAGTACTGAGCACCGAGCACCCCGAGCACTGAGCACCCAGCACCCTGAGTACTGAGCACCGGGCACCACGAGCACTGAGCACCCAGCACCCTGAGTACTGAGCACTGAGCACCCAGCAACCCGAGCACTGAGCACTCAGCACCCTGTGTACTGAGCACTGAGTACCCAGTACCCCCGAGCACTGAGACCCAGCACCCTGAGCACTGAGCACGAAGCACCCCGAGTACTGAGCACCCAGCACCCCGAGCACTGAGCACCCAGCACCCCGAGCACTGAGCACCCAGCACCCTGAGTACTGAGCACCCAGCACCCCGAACACTGAGCACCCAGCACCCCGAGCACTGTGCACCCAGCACCCTGAGAACTGAGCACCCAGCACCGTGAGTACTGAGCACCCAGCATCCTCAGCACTGAGCACCCAGCACCCTGAGCACTGAGCACGAAGCACCCCGAGTACTGAGCACCCAGCACCCCGAGCACTGAGCACCCAGCACCCCGAGCACTGAGCACCCAGCACCCTGAGTACTGAGCACCCAGAACCCCGAGCACTGAGCACCGAGCACCCCGAGCACTGTGCACCCAGCACCCTGAGAACTGAGCACCCAGCACCGTGAGTACTGAGCACCCAGCATCCTCAGCACTGAGCACCCAGCACCCTGAGCAGTGAGCACCCAGGACCCTGAGTACTGAGCACCCAGCACCCTGAGTACTGAACACCCAGCACCCAGAGCACTGAGCACTGAGCACCCAGCACCCTGAGCACTGAGCACTGAGCAACCAGCACCCTGAGCACCGAGCACCCAGCACCCCGAGCACTGAGCACCCAGCACCCTGAGCACCCAACACTCTGAGCACTGAGCACCCAGCACGCTGAGTACTGAGCACCCAGCACCCTGAGTACTGAGCACCCAGCAACCCGAGAATGAGCACCCAGCACCCCGAGCAGTGAGCACCCAGCACCCTGAGTACTGAGCACCCAGCAACCTGAGCACTGAGCACTGAGCACCCAGCACCCTGGGTACTGAGCACCCAGCACCCCGAGCACTGAGCACCCAGCACCCTGAGTCCTGAGCACCCTGAGTACTGAGCACCCAGCAACCTGAGTACTGAGCACCCTGCACCCCGAGCACTGAGCTCCCTGAGTACTGAGCACCCAGCACCCTGAGCACTGAGCACCCAGCACCCTGAGTACTGAGCACTGAGCACCCAGAGAACTGAGCACCCAGCACCCTGAGGACTGAGCACCCAGCACCCTGTGCACTGAGCACTGAGCATCCAGCAACCCGAGCACTGAGCACCCTGAGCTCTTAGCACCCTGAGTACTGAGCACCCAGCACCCTGAGTACGGAGCACCCAGCACCCTGAGCACTGAGCAACCAGCACCCTGAGTACTGAGCACCCAGCACCCTGAGTACTGAGCACCGAGCACCCCGAGCACTGAGCACACAGCACACTGAGCAGTGAGCACCCAGCACCCCGAGCACTGTGCACCCAGCACCCTGAGCACTGAGCACACAGCACCCCGAGCACTGAGCACCCAGCACCCTGAGCACTGAGCACCCAGCACCCCGAGCACTGAGCACCCAGCACCCTGAGCACTGAGCACCCCGAGGACTGAGCACCCAGCACCCTGATCACTGAGCACAGAGCACCCCGAGGACTGAGCACCCAGCACCCTGAGCACTGAGCACCCAGCACCCCGAGCACTGAGCACCCAGCACCCTGAGCACTGAGCACCCAGGACCCTGAGTACTGAGCACCCAGCACCCCGAGCACTGAGCACCCAGCACCCTGAGTACTGAGCACCGAGCACCCCGAGCACTGAGCACCCAGCACCCTGAGTACTGAGCACCGGGCACCACGAGCACTGAGCACCCAGCACCCTGAGTACTGAGCACCGAGCACCCCGAGCACTGAGCACCCAGCACCCTGAGTACTGAGCACGGAGCACCCTGAGTACTGTGCACCCAGCACCCCGAGCACTTAGCACCCAGCACCCTGAGTACTGAGCACCCAGCACCCTGAGCACTGAGCATCCAGCACCCCGAGCACTGAACACCCAGCACTCTGAGTACTGAGAACCGAGCACCCCGAGCACTGAGCACCCAGCACCTTGAGCACTGAGCACCCTGAGTACTGAGCACCCAGCACCATGAGTACTGAGCACCCAGCACCCCGAGCACTGAGCACGGAGCACCCCGAGGACTGAGCACCCAGCACCCTGATCACTGAGCACAGAGCACCCCGAGGACTGAGCACCCAGCACCCTGAGCACTGAGCACCCAGCACCCCGAGCACTGAGCACCCAGCACCCTGAGCACTGAGCACCCAGCACCCCGAGTACTGAGCACAGAGCACCCCGAGAACTGAGCACCCAGCACCCCGAGCACTGAGCACTGAGCAACCTGAGCACTGAGCACCCAGCACCCTGAGTACTGAGCACTGAGCACCCTAAGTACTGAGCACCCAGCACCCCCCCCAGTACTGAGCTCTGAGCAGCATGAGTACTGAGCACCAAGTACCCTGCGCACTGAGCACTGAGAACCCTGAGTACAGAGCACCGAGCACCCCAAGCACTGAGCACCCAGCACCCTGAGTACTGAGCACCGAGCTCCCCGAGCACTGAGCACCCTGAGTACTGAGCACCCAGCACCCTTAGTACTGAGCACCCAGCACCCCGAGAATGAGCACCCTGAGCACTGAGTACCCAGCACCATGAGTACTGAGCACCGAGCACCCTGAGCACTGAGCACCCAGCACCCTGAGTACTGAGCACCCAGCACCCTGAGTACTGAGCACCCAGCAACCTGAGCACTGAGCACTGAGAACCCTGAGCACTGAGCACCCAGCACCCCGAGTACTGAGCAATGAGCACCCTGAGTACTGAGCACCCAGCACCCCGAGTACTGAGCACTGAGCACCCTGAGTACTGAGCACCCAGCACCCTGAGCACTGAGCACTGAGAACCCTGAGTACTGAGCACCGAGCACCCCAAGCACTGAGCACCCAGCACCCCGAGGACTGAGCACCCAGCACCCTGAGTACTGAGCACTGAGCACCCAGCACCCCGAGCACTGAGCACTCAGCACCCTGTGTACTGAGCACTGAGTACGGAGTACCCCGTGCACTGAGACACAGCACCCTGAGCACTGAGTACCCAGCACCCCGAGTACTGAGCAACCAGCAGCCCGAGCACTGAGCACCCAGCACCCCGAGCACTGAGCACCCAGCACCCTGAGTACTGAGCACCCAGCACGCCGAGCACTGAGCACCCAGCACCCTGAGCACTGAGCACCCAGCACCCCGAGCACTGAGCAACGAGCACCCCGAGCACTGAGCACCCAGCACCCTGAGTACTGAGCACCCAGCACCCTGAGTACTGAGCACCCAGCATCCTGAGCACTGAGTACTGAGCACCCCGAGCACTGAGCACCCAGCACCCTGAGCACTGAGCACCCAGCACCCCTTGCACTGAGCACCCAGCACCCGGAGTACTGAGCACCCAGCACCCCTTGCACTGAGCACCCAGCACCCTGAGTTCTGAGCACCCAGGACCCCGAGCACTGAGCACCCAGCACCCTAAGCACTGTGCACCCAGGACCCTGAGTACTGAGCACCAAGCACCCCGAGCACTGAGCACCCAGCACCCTGAGTACTGAGCACTGAGCACCCAGCACCCCGAGCACTGAGCACTCAGCACCCTGTGTACTGAGCACTGAGTACCCAGTACCCCGTGCACTGAGACCCAGCACCCTGAGCACTGAGCACCCAGCAACCCGAGTACTGAGCACCCAGCAGCCCGAGCACTGAGCACCCAGCACCCCGAGCACTGAGCACCCAGCACCCTGAGTACTGAGCACCCAGCACCCCGAGCACTGAGCACCCAGCACCCCGAGCACTGAGCACCCAGCACACCGAGCACTGAGCAACGAGCACCCCGAGCACTGTGCACCCAGCACCCTGAGAACTGAGCACCCAGCACCCTGAGTACTGAGCACCCAGCATCCTGAGCACTGAGTACTGAGCACCCCGAGCACTGAGCACCCAGCACCCTGAACACTGAGCACCCAGCACCCCTTGCACTGAGCACCCAGCACCCGGAGTACTGAGCACGCAGCACCCTGAGTACTGAGCACCCAGCACCCCGAGCACTGAGCACCCAGCACCCTGAGCACTGAGCACCCAGGACCCTGAGTACTGAGCACCCAGCACCCCGAGCATTGAGCACCCAGCACCCTGAGTACTGAGCACCGAGCACCCCGAGCACTGAGCACCAAGCACCCCGAGCACTGAGAACCCAGCACCCAGAGTACTGAGCGCCAAGCACCCCGAGCACTGAGCACCCAGCACCCTGAGTACTGAGCACCGAGCATCCCGAGCACTGAGCACCCAGCACCCTGAGTACTGAGCACGGAGCACCATGAGTACTGTGCACCCAGCACCCCGAGCACTTAGCACCCAGCACCTTGAGTACTGAGCACCCAGCACCCTGAGCACTGAGCATCCAGCACCCCGAGCACTGAGCACCCAGCACTCTGTGTACTGAGAACCGAGCACCCCGAGCACTGAGCACCCAGCACCTTGAGCACTGATCAAGCTGAGTACTGAGCACCCAGCACCCTGAGTACTGAGCACCCAGCACCCCGAGCACTGAGCACGGAGTACCCCGAGGACTGAGCACCCAGCACCCTGATCACTGAGCACAGAGCACCCCGAGGACTGAGCACCCAGCACCCTGAGCACTGAGCACCCAGCACCCCGAGCACTGAGCACCCAGCACCCTGAGCACTGAGCACCCAGCACCCCGAGTACTGAGCACCGAGCACCCCGAGAACTGAGCACCCAGCACCCCGAGCACTGAGCACTGAGCACCCTGAGCACTGAGCACCGAGCACGCCGAGTACTAAGCACTGAGCACCCCGAGCACTGAGCACCCAGCACCCTGAGCACCCAGCACCCTGAACACCCAGCACCCTGAACACGGAGCACCCTGAGCACTGAGCACTGAGCACCCAGCACCCTGAGTACTGAGCACTGAGCACCCAGCACCCTGAGTACTGAGCACCCAGCACCCCGAGCACTGAGCACCCAGCACCCTGTGTACTGAGCACCGAGCACCCGGAGTACTGAGCACCCAGCACCCTGAGGACTGAGCACTGAGCACTCTGAGCACTGAGCACCCAGCACCCCGAGTACTGAGCACTGAGCACCTTGAGTACTGAGCACCCAGCACCCCGAGTACTGAGCACTGAGCACCATGAGTACTGAGCACCGAGCACCCCGAGCACTGAGCACCCAGCACCCTGAGTACTGAGCACCGAGCTCCCCGAGCACTGAGCACCCTGAGCACTAAGCACTGAGAACCCTGAGTACTGAGCACCGAGCACCCAGAGCACTGAGCACCCAGCACCCGGAGCACTGAGCACCCAGCACCCTGAGTACTGAGCACTGAGCACCCAGCAACCCGAGCACTGAGCACTCAGCACCCTGTGTACTGAGCACTGAGTACCCAGTACCCCCGAGCACTGAGACCCAGCACCCTGAGCACTCAGCACGAAGCACCCCGAGTACTGAGCACCCAGCACCCCGAGCACTGAGCACCCAGCACCCCGAGCACTGAGCACCCAGCACCCTGAGTACTGAGCACCCAGCACCCCGAACACTGAGCACCCAGCACCCCGAGCACTGTGCACCCAGCACCCTGAGAACTGAGCACCCAGCACCGTGAGTACTGAGCACCCAGCATCCTCAGCACTGAGCACCCAGCACCCTGAGCACTGAGCACGAAGCACCCCGAGTACTGAGCACCCAGCACCCCGAGCACTGAGCACCCAGCACCCCGAGCACTGAGCACCCAGCACCCTGAGTACTGAGCACCCAGAACCCCGAGCACTGAGCACCGAGCACCCCGAGCACTGTGCACCCAGCACCCTGAGAACTGAGCACCCAGCACCGTGAGTACTGAGCACCCAGCATCCTCAGCACTGAGCACCCAGCACCCTGAGCAGTGAGCACCCAGGACCCTGAGTACTGAGCACCCAGCACCCTGAGTACTGAACACCCAGCACCCAGAGCACTGAGCACTGAGCACCCAGCACCCTGAGCACTGAGCACTGAGCAACCAGCACCCTGAGCAAAGAGCACCCAGCACCCCGAGCACTGAGCACCCAGCACCCTGAGCACCCAACACTCTGAGCACTGAGCACCCAGCACGCTGAGTACTGAGCACCCAGCACCCTGAGTACTGAGCACCCAGCACCCCGAGAATGAGCACCCAGCACCCCGAGCAGTGAGCACCCAGCACCCTGAGTACTGAGCACCCAGCAACCTGAGCACTGAGCACTGAGCACCCAGCACCCTGGGTACTGAGCACCCAGCACCCCGAGCACTGAGCACCCAGCACCCTGAGTCCTGAGCACCCTGAGTACTGAGCACCCAGCAACCTGAGTACTGAGCACCCTGCACCCCGAGCACTGAGCTCCCTGAGTACTGAGCACCCAGCACCCTGAGCACTGAGCACCCAGCACCCTGAGTACTGAGCACTGAGCACCCAGAGAACTGAGCACCCAGCACCCTGAGGACTGAGCACCCAGCACCCTGTGCACTGAGCACTGAGCATCCAGCAACCCGAGCACTGAGCACCCTGAGCTCTTAGCACCCTGAGTACTGAGCACCCAGCACCCTGAGTACGGAGCACCCAGCACCCTGAGCACTGAGCAACCAGCACCCTGAGTACTGAGCACCCAGCACCCTGAGTACTGAGCACCGAGCACCCCGAGCACTGAGCACACAGCACACTGAGCAGTGAGCACCCAGCACCCCGAGCACTGTGCACCCAGCACCCTGAGCACTGAGCACACAGCACCCCGAGCACTGAGCACCCAGCACCCTGAGCACTGAGCACCCAGCACCCCGAGCACTGAGCACCCAGCACCCTGAGCACTGAGCACCCCGAGGACTGAGCACCCAGCACCCTGATCACTGAGCACAGAGCACCCCGAGGACTGAGCACCCAGCACCCTGAGCACTGAGCACCCAGCACCCCGAGCACTGAGCACCCAGCACCCTGAGCACTGAGCACCCAGGACCCTGAGTACTGAGCACCCAGCACCCCGAGCACTGAGCACCCAGCACCCTGAGTACTGAGCACCGAGCACCCCGAGCACTGAGCACCCAGCACCCTGAGTACTGAGCACCGAGCACCCCGAGCACTGAGCACCCAGCACCCTGAGTACTGAGCACCGAGCACCCCGAGCACTGAGCACCCAGCACCCTGAGTACTGAGCACGGAGCACCCTGAGTACTGTGCACCCAGCACCCCGAGCACTTAGCACCCAGCACCCTGAGTACTGAGCACCCAGCACCCTGAGCACTGAGCATCCAGCACCCCGAGCACTGAACACCCAGCACTCTGAGTACTGAGAACCGAGCACCCCGAGCACTGAGCACCCAGCACCTTGAGCACTGAGCACCCTGAGTACTGAGCACCCAGCACCATGAGTACTGAGCACCCAGCACCCCGAGCACTGAGCACGGAGCACCCCGAGGACTGAGCACCCAGCACCCTGATCACTGAGCACAGAGCACCCCGAGGACTGAGCACCCAGCACCCTGAGCACTGAGCACCCAGCACCCCGAGCACTGAGCACCCAGCACCCTGAGCACTGAGCACCCAGCACCCCGAGTACTGAGCACAGAGCACCCCGAGAACTGAGCACCCAGCACCCCGAGCACTGAGCACTGAGCAACCTGAGCACTGAGCACCCAGCACCCTGAGTACTGAGCACTGAGCACCCTAAGTACTGAGCACTGAGCACCCCCCCCAGTACTGAGCTCTGAGCAGCATGAGTACTGAGCACCAAGTACCCTGCGCACTGAGCACTGAGAACCCTGAGTACAGAGCACCGAGCACCCCAAGCACTGAGCACCCAGCACCCTGAGTACTGAGCACCGAGCTCCCCGAGCACTGAGCACCCTGAGTACTGAGCACCCAGCACCCTTAGTACTGAGCACCCAGCACCCCGAGAATGAGCACCCTGAGCACTGAGTACCCAGCACCATGAGTACTGAGCACCAAGCACCCTGAGCACTGAGCACCCAGCACCCTGAGTACTGAGCACCCAGCACCCTGAGTACTGAGCACCCAGCAACCTGAGCACTGAGCACTGAGAACCCTGAGCACTGAGCACCCAGCACCCCGAGTACTGAGCAATGAGCACCCTGAGTACTGAGCACCCAGCACCCCGAGTACTGAGCACTGAGCACCCTGAGTACTGAGCACCCAGCACCCTGAGCACTGAGCACTGAGAACCCTGAGTACTGAGCACCGAGCACCCCAAGCACTGAGCACCCAGCACCCCGAGGACTGAGCACCCAGCACCCTGAGTACTGAGCACTGAGCACCCAGCACCCCGAGCACTGAGCACTCAGCACCCTGTGTACTGAGAACTGAGTACGGAGTACCCCGTGCACTGAGACACAGCACCCTGAGCACTGAGTACCCAGCACCCCGAGTACTGAGCAACCAGCAGCCCGAGCACTGAGCACCCAGCACCCCGAGCACTGAGCACCCAGCACCCTGAGTACTGAGCACCCAGCACGCCGAGCACTGAGCACCCAGCACCCTGAGCACTGAGCACCCAGCACCCCGAGCACTGAGCAACGAGCACCCCGAGCACTGAGCACCCAGCACCCTGAGTACTGAGCACCCAGCACCCTGAGTACTGAGCACCCAGCATCCTGAGCACTGAGTACTGAGCACCCCGAGCACTGAGCACCCAGCACCCTGAGCACTGAGCACCCAGCACCCCTTGCACTGAGCACCCAGCACCCGGAGTACTGAGCACCCAGCACCCCTTGCACTGAGCACCCAGCACCCTGAGTTCTGAGCACCCAGGACCCCGAGCACTGAGCACCCAGCACCCTAAGCACTGTGCACCCAGGACCCTGAGTACTGAGCACCAAGCACCCCGAGCACTGAGCACCCAGCACCCTGAGTACTGAGCACTGAGCACCCAGCACCCCGAGCACTGAGCACTCAGCACCCTGTGTACTGAGCACTGAGTACCCAGTACCCCATGCACTGAGACCCAGCACCCTGAGCACTGAGCACCCAGCAACCCGAGTACTGAGCACCCAGCAGCCCGAGCACTGAGCACCCAGCACCCCGAGCACTGAGCACCCAGCACCCTGAGTACTGAGCACCCAGCACCCCGAGCACTGAGCACCCAGCACCCCGAGCACTGAGCACCCAGCACACCGAGCACTGAGCAACGAGCACCCCGAGCACTGTGCACCCAGCACCCTGAGAACTGAGCACCCAGCACCCTGAGTAGTGAGCACCCAGCATCCTGAGCACTGAGTACTGAGCACCCCGAGCACTGAGCACCCAGCACCCTGAACACTGAGCACCCAGCACCCCTTGCACTGAGCACCCAGCACCCGGAGTACTGAGCACGCAGCACCCTGAGTACTGAGCACCCAGCACCCCGAGCACTGAGCACCCAGCACCCTGAGCACTGAGCACCCAGGACCCTGAGTACTGAGCACCCAGCACCCCGAGCATTGAGCACCCAGCACCCTGAGTACTGAGCACCGAGCACCCCGAGCACTGAGCACCAAGCACCCCGAGCACTGAGAACCCAGCACCCTGAGTACTGAGCACCAAGCACCCCGAGCACTGAGCACCCAGCACCCTGAGTACTGAGCACCGAGCATCCCGAGCACTGAGCACCCAGCACCCTGAGTACTGAGCACGGAGCACCATGAGTACTGTGCACCCAGCACCCCGAGCACTTAGCACCCAGCACCCTGAGTACTGAGCACCCAGCACCCTGAGCACTGAGCATCCAGCACCCCGAGCACTGAGCACCCAGCACTCTGAGTACTGAGAACCGAGCACCCCGAGCACTGAGCACCCAGCACCTTGAGCACTGATCAAGCTGAGTACTGAGCACCCAGCACCCTGAGTACTGAGCACCCAGCACCCCGAGCACTGAGCACGGAGTACCCCGAGGACTGAGCACCCAGCACCCTGATCACTGAGCACAGAGCACCCCGAGGACTGAGCACCCAGCACCCTGAGCACTGAGCACCCAGCACCCCGAGCACTGAGCACCCAGCACCCTGAGCACTGAGCACCCAGCACCCCGAGTACTGAGCACCGAGCACCCCGAGAACTGAGCACCCAGCACCCCGAGCACTGAGCACTGAGCACCCTGAGCACTGAGCACCGAGCACGCCGAGTACTAAGCACTGAGCACCCCGAGTACTGAGCACTGAGCACCATGAGTACTGAGCACCAAATACCCTGCGCACTGAGCACTGAGAACCCTGAGTACTGAGCACCGAGCACCCCGAGCACTGAGCACCCAGCACCCTGAGTACTGAGCACCGAGCTCCCCGAGCACTGAGCACCCTGAGTACTGAGCACCCAGCACCCTTAGTACTGAGCACCCAGCAACCCGAGAATGAGCACCCTGAGCACTGAGTACCCAGCACCATGAGTACTGAGCACCGAGCACCCTGAGCACTGAGCACCCAGCACCCTGAGTACTGAGCACCCAGCACCCTGAGTACTGAGCACCCAGCACCCTGAGCACTGAACACCCAGCAACCTGAGTACTGAGCACCCAGCACTCTGAGCACTGAGTACTGAGCACCCCGAGCACTGAGCACCCAGCACCCCGAGCACTGAGCACTGAGCACCCTGAGCACAGACCACCCAGCACCCCGAGTACTGAGCAATGAGCACCCTGAGTACTGAGCACCCAGCACCCCGAGTACTGAGCACTGAGCAGCCTGAGTACTGAGCACCCAGCACCCTGAGCACTGAGCACTGAGAACCCTGTGTACTGAGCACCGAGCACCCCGAGCACTGACCACCCAGCACCCCGAGCACTGAGCACCCAGCACCCTGAGTACTGAGCACTGAGCACCCAGCACCCCGTGCACTGAGCACTCAGCACCCTGTGAACTGAGCACTGAGTACGGAGTACCCCGTGCACTGAGACCCAGCACCCTGAGCACTGAGCACCCCGCTCCCCGAGTACTGAGCAACCAGCAGCCCGAGCACTGAGCACCCAGCACCCCGAGCACTGAGCAACGAGCACCCCGAGCACTGAGCACCCAGCACCCTGAGTACTGAGCACCCAGCACCCTGAGTACTGAGCACCCAGCATCCTGAGCACTGAGTACTGAGCACCCCGAGCACTGAGCACCCAGCACCCTGAGCACTGAGCACCCAGCACCCCTTGCACTGAGCACCCAGCACCCGGAGTACTGAGCACCCAGCACCCCTTGCACTGAGCACCCAGCACCCTGAGTACTGAGCACCCAGGACCCCGAGCACTGAGCACCCAGCACCCTAAGCACTGTGCACCCAGGACCCTGAGTACTGAGCACCCAGCACCCCGAGCACTGAGCACCCAGCACCCTGAGTACTGAGCACTGAGCACCCAGCACCCCGAGCACTGAGCACTCAGCACCCTGTGTACTGAGCACTGAGTACCCAGTACCCCCGTGCACTGAGACCCAGCACCCTGAGCACTGAGCACCCAGCAACCCGAGTACTGAGCACCCAGCAGCCCGAGCACTGAGCACCCAGCACCCCGAGCACTGAGCATCCAGCACCCTGAGTACTGAGCACCCAGCACCCCGAGCACTGAGCACCCAGCACCCCGAGCACTGAGCACCCAGCACACAGAGCACTGAGCAACGAGCACCCCGAGCACTGTGCACGCAGCACCCTGAGAACTGAGCACCCAGCACCCTGAGTACTGAGCACCCAGCATCCTGAGCACTGAGTACTGAGCACCCCGAGCACTGAGCACCCAGCACCCTGAACACTGAGCACCCAGCACCCCTTGCACTGAGCACCCAGCACCCGGAGTACTGAGCACGCAGCACCCTGAGTACTGAGCACCCAGCACCCCGAGCACTGAGCACCCAGCACCCTGAGCACTGAGCACCCAGGACCCTGAGTACTGAGCACCCAGCACCCCGAGCACTGAGCACCCAGCACCCTGAGTACTGAGCACCGAGCACCCTGAGCACTGAGCACCCAGCACCCCGAGCACTGAGCACTCAGCACCCTGTGTACTGAGCACTGAGTACGGAGTACCCCGTGCACTGAGACCCAGCACCCTGAGAACTGAGCACCCCGCTCCCCGAGTACTGAGCAACCAGCAGCCCGAGCACTGAGCACCCAGCACCCCGAGCACTGAGCACCCAGCACCCTGAGTACTGAGCACCCAGCACCCTGAGTACTGAGCACCCAGCATCCTGAGCACTGAGTACTGAGCACCCCGAGCACTGAGCACCCAGCACCCTGAGCACTGAGCACCCAGCACCCCTTGCACTGAGCACACAGCACCCGGAGTACTGAGCACCCAGCACCCCTTGCACTGAGCACCCAGCACCCTGAGTACTGAGCACCCAGCACCCCGAGCACTGAGCACCCAGCACCCTGAGCACTGTGTACCCAGGACCCTGAGTACTGAGCACCCAGCACCCCGAGCACTGAGCACCCAGCACCCTGAGTACTGAGCACCGAGCACCCTGAGCACTGAGCAGCAAGCACCCCGAGCTCTGAGCACCCAGCACCCTGAGCACCCAGCACCCTGAGCACCGAGCACCCTGAGCACGGAGCACCCTGAGCAATGAGCACTGAGCACCCAGCAACCTGAGCACTGAGCACCCAGCAACCCGAGCACTGAGCACCCAGCACCCTGAGCACCCAGCACCCTGAGCACCCAGCACCCTGAACACGGAGCACCCTGAGCACTGAGCACTGAGCACCCAGCACCCTGAGTACTGAGCACCTACCACTCTGAGCACTGAGCACCCACCACGCTGAGTACTGAGCACTGAGCACCCAGCCCCCTGAGTACTGAGCACCCAGCAAACCGAGCACTGAGCACCCAGCACCCTGTGTACTGAGCACCGAGCACCCGGAGTACTGAGCACCCAGCACCCTGAGCACTGAGCACTGAGCACTCTGAGCACTGAGCACCCAGCACCCCGAGTACTGAGCACTGAGCACCTTGAGTACTGAGCACCCAGCACCCCGAGTACTGAGCACTGAGCACCCTGAGTACTGAGCACCCAGCACCCTGAGTACTGAGCACCGAGCACCCCGAGCACTGAGCACCCAGCACCCCGAGCACTGAGCACCCAGCACCCTTAGTACTGAGCACCCAGCTCCCCGAGAATGAGCACCCTGAGCACTGAGTACCCAGCACCATGAGTACTGAGCACCGAGCACCCTGAGCACTGAGCACCCAGCACCCTGAGTACTGAGCACCCAGCACCCTGAGTACTGAGCACCCAGCAACCTGAGCACTGAGCACTGAGAACCCTGAGCACTGAGCACCCAGCACCCCGAGTACTGAGCAATGAGCACCCTGAGTACTGAGCACCCAGCACCCCAAGTACTGAGCACTGAGCACCCTGAGTACTGAGCACCCAACACCCTGAGCACTGAGCACTGAGAACCCTGAGTACTGAGCACCAAGCACCCCGAGCACTGAGCACCCAGCACCCCGAGGACTGAGCACCCAGCACCCTGAGTACTGAGCACTGAGCACCCAGCACCCCGAGCACTGAGCACCCTGAGCTCTTAGCACCCTGAGTACTGAGCACCCAGCACCCTGAGTACTGAGCACCCAGCACCCTGAGCACTGAGCACCCAGCACCCCGAGCACTGAGCACCCAGCACCCTGAGTACTGAGCACTGAGCACCCAGCACCCCGAGCACTGAGCACTCAGCACCCTGTGTACTGTGCACTGAGTACCCAGTACCCCGTGCACTGAGACCCAGCACCCTGAGCACTGAGCACCCAGCACCCCGAATACTGAGCACCCAGCACCCTGAGTACTGAACACCCAGCACCCAGAGCACTGAGCACTGAGCACCCAGCACCCTGAGCACTGAGCACTGAGCAACCAGCACCCTGAGCACTGAGCACCCAGCACCCCGAGCACTGAGCACCCAGCACCCTGAGCACACAGCACCCTGAGCACTGAGAACCCTGAGCACTGAGCAATGAGCACCCAGCACCCTGAGTACTGAGCACCCAACACTCTGAGCACTGAGCACCCAGCACGCTGAGTACTGAGCACCCAGCACCCCGAGCACTGAGCACCCAGCACCCTGTGTACTGAGCACCGAGCACCCCGAGCACTGAGCACCCAGCACCCTGAGTACTGAGCACCCAGCACCCCGAGAATGAGCACCCAGCACCCCGAGCACTGAGCACCCAGCACCCTGAGCACTGAGCACCCAGCACCCTGAGTACTGAGCACCCAGCACCCCGAGCACTGAGCACCCAGCACCCTGAGTACTGAGCACCCTGAGTACTGAGCACGCAGCAACCTGAGTACTGAGCACCCTGCACCCCGAGCAATGAGCTCCCTGAGTACTGAGCACCCAGCACCCTGAGCACTGAGCACCCAGCACCCTGAGTACTGAGCACTGAGCACCCAGAGAACTGAGCACCCAGCACCCCGAGGACTGAGCACCCAGCACCCTGTGCACTGAGCACTGAGCATCCAGCACCCCGAGCACTGAGCACCCTGAGCTCTTAGCACCCAGAGTACTGAGCACCCAGCACCCTGAGTACGGAGCACCCAGCACCCTGAGCACTGAGCACCCAGCACCCTGAGTACTGAGCACCCAGCACCCTGAGTACTGAGCACCGAGCACCCCGAGCACTGAGCACCCAGCACCCTGAGCACTGAGCACCCAGCACCCCGAGCACTGTGCACCCAGCACCCTGAGCACTGAGCACACAGCACCCCGAGCACTGAGCACCCAGCACCCTGAGCACTGAGCACCCAGCACCCCGAGCACTGAGCACCCAGCACCCTGAGCACTGAGCACCCAGCACCCCGAGTACTGAGCACCGAGCACCCCGAGAACTGAGCACCCAGCACCCCGAGCACTGAGCACTGAGCACCCTGAGCACTGAGTACCCAGCACCCCGAGTACTGAGCACCCAGCAGCCCGAGCACTGAGCACCCAGCACCCCGAGCACTGAGCACCCAGCACCCTGAGTACTGAGCACCCAGCACCCCGAGCACTGAGCACCCAGCACCCCGAGCACTGAGCACCCAGCACACCGAGCACTGAGCAACGAGCACCCCGAGCACTGTGCACCCAGCACCCTGAGACCTGAGCACCCAGCACCCTGAGTACTGAGCACCCAGCATCCTGAGCACTGAGTACTGAGCACCCCGAGCACTGAGCACCCAGCACCCTGAACACTGAGCACCCAGCACCCCTTGCACTGAGCACCCAGCACCCGGAGTACTGAGCACGCAGCACCCTGAGTACTGAGCACCCAGCACCCCGAGCACTGAGCACCCAGCACCCTGAGCACTGAGCACCCAGGACCCTGAGTACTGAGCACCCAGCACCCCGAGCACTGAGCACCCAGCACCCTGAGTACTGAGCACCGAGCACCCCGAGCACTGAGCACCCAGCACCCTGAGTACTGAGCACCGAGCACCCCGAGCACTGAGCACCCAGCACCCTGAGTACTGAGCACCGAGCACCCCGAGCACTGAGCACCCAGCACCCTGAGTACTGAGCACGGAGCACCCTGAGTACTGTGCACCCAGCACCCCGAGCACTTAGCACCCAGCACCCTGAGTACTGAGCACCCAGCACACTGAGCACTGAGCATCCAGCACCCCGAGCACTGAACACCCAGCACTCTGAGTACTGAGAACCGAGCACCCCGAGCACTGAGCACCCAGCACCTTGAGCACTGAGCACCCTGAGTACTGAGCACCCAGCACCCTGAGTACTGAGCACCCAGCACCAAGAGCACTGAGCACGGAGCACCCCGAGGACTGAGCACCCAGCACCCTGATCACTGAGCACAGAGCACCCCGAGGACTGAGCACCCAGCACCCTGAGCACTGAGCACCCAGCACCCCGAGCACTGAGCACCCAGCACCCCGAGCACTGAGCACCCAGCACCTTGAGCACTGAGCACCCTGAGTACTGAGCACCCAGCACCCTGAGTACTGAGCACCCAGCACCAAGAGCACTGAGCACGGAGCACCCCGAGGACTGAGCACCCAGCACCCTGATCACTGAGCACAGAGCACCCCGAGGACTGAGCACCCAGCACCCTGAGCACTGAGCACCCAGCACCCCGAGCACTGAGCACCCAGCACCCTGAGCACTGAGCACCCAGCACCCCGAGTACTGAGCACCGAGCACCCCGAGAACTGAGCACCCAGCACCCCGAGCACTGAGCACTGAGCACCCTGAGCACTGAGCACCCAGCACCCCGAGTACTGAGCACTGAGCACCCTAAGTACTGAGCACCCAGCACCCCGAGTACTGAGCACTGAGCACCATGAGTACTGAGCACCAAGTACCCTGCGCACTGAGCACTGAGAACCCTGAGTACTGAGCACCGAGCACCCCGAGCACTGAGCAGCCAACACCCTGAGTACTGAGCACTGAGCTCCCCGAGCACTGAGCACCCTGAGTACTGAGCACCCAGCACCCTTAGTACTGAGCACCCAGCACCCCGAGAATGAGCACCCTGAGCACTGAGTACCCAGCACCATGAGTACTGAGCACCGAGCACCCTGAGCACTGAGCACCCAGCACCCTGAGTACTGAGCACCCAGCACCCTGTGTACTGAGCACCCAGCAACCTGAGCACTGAGCACTGAGAACCCAGCACCCCGAGCACTGAGCACTCAGCACCCTGTGTACTGAGCACTGAGTACGGAGTACCCCGTGCACTGAGACCCAGCACCCTGAGCACTGAGCACCCAGCACCCCGAGTACTGAGCAACCAGCAGCCCGAGCACTGAGCACCCAGCACCCCGAGCACTGAGCACCCAGCACCCTGAGTACTGAGCGCCCAGCACCCTGAGCACTGAGCACCCAGCACCCTGAGCACTGAGCACCCAGCACCCCGAGCACTGAGCAACGAGCACCCCGAGCACTGAGCACCCAGCACCCTGAGTACTGAGCACCCAGCACCCTGAGTACTGAGCACCCAGCATCCTGAGCACTGAGTACTGAGCACCCCGAGCACTGAGCACCCAGCACCCTGAGCACTGAGCACCCAACACCCCTTGCACTGAGCACCCAGCACCCTGAGCACTGTGCACCCAGGACCCTGAGTACTGAGCACCCAGCACCCCGAGCACTGAGCACCCAGCACCCTGAGTACTGAGCACCGAGCACCCCGAGCACTGAGCAGCAAGCACCCCGAGCTCTGAGCACCCAGCACCCTGAGCCCCCAGCACCCTGAGCACCCAGCACCCTGAGCACGGAGCACCCTGAGCACTGAGCACTGAGCACCCAGCACCCTGAGCACTGAGCACCCAGCACCCCGAGCACTGAGCACCCAGCACCCTGAGCACCCAGCACCCTGAACACCCAGCACCCTGAACACGGAGCACCCTGAGCACTGAGCACTGAGCACCCAGCACCCTGAGTACTGAGCACTGAGCACCCAGCACCCTGAGTACTGAGCACCCAGCACCCCGAGCACTGAGCACCCAGCACCCTGTGTACTGAGCACCGAGCACCCGGAGTACTGAGCACCCAGCACCCTGAGGACTGAGCACTGAGCACTCTGAGCACTGAGCACCCAGCACCCCGAGTACTGAGCACTGAGCACCTTGAGTACTGAGCACCCAGCACCCCGAGTACTGAGCACTGAGCACCATGAGTACTGAGCACCGAGCACCCCGAGCACTGAGCACCCAGCACCCTGAGTACTGAGCACCGAGCTCCCCGAGCACTGAGCACCCTGAGCACTAAGCACTGAGAACCCTGAGTACTGAGCACCGAGCACCCCGAGCACTGAGCACCCAGCACCCGGAGCACTGAGCACCCAGCACCCTGAGTACTGAGCACTGAGCACCCAGCAACCCGAGCACTGAGCACTCAGCACCCTGTGTACTGAGCACTGAGTACCCAGTACCCCCGAGCACTGAGACCCAGCACCCTGAGCACTGAGCACGAAGCACCCCGAGTACTGAGCACCCAGCACCCCGAGCACTGAGCACCCAGCACCCCGAGCACTGAGCACCCAGCACCCTGAGTACTGAGCACCCAGCACCCCGAACACTGAGCACCCAGCACCCCGAGCACTGTGCACCCAGCACCCTGAGAACTGAGCACCCAGCACCGTGAGTACTGAGCACCCAGCATCCTCAGCACTGAGCACCCAGCACCCTGAGCACTGAGCACGAAGCACCCCGAGTACTGAGCACCCAGCACCCCGAGCACTGAGCACCCAGCACCCCGAGCACTGAGCACCCAGCACCCTGAGTACTGAGCACCCAGAACCCCGAGCACTGAGCACCGAGCACCCCGAGCACTGTGCACCCAGCACCCTGAGAACTGAGCACCCAGCACCGTGAGTACTGAGCACCCAGCATCCTCAGCACTGAGCACCCAGCACCCTGAGCAGTGAGCACCCAGGACCCTGAGTACTGAGCACCCAGCACCCTGAGTACTGAACACCCAGCACCCAGAGCACTGAGCACTGAGCACCCAGCACCCTGAGCACTGAGCACTGAGCAACCAGCACCCTGAGCACCGAGCACCCAGCACCCCGAGCACTGAGCACCCAGCACCCTGAGCACCCAACACTCTGAGCACTGAGCACCCAGCACGCTGAGTACTGAGCACCCAGCACCCTGAGTACTGAGCACCCAGCACCCCGAGAATGAGCACCCAGCACCCCGAGCAGTGAGCACCCAGCACCCTGAGTACTCAGCACCCAGCAACCTGAGCACTGAGCACTGAGCACCCAGCACCCTGGGTACTGAGCACCCAGCACCCCGAGCACTGAGCACCCAGCACCCTGAGTCCTGAGCACCCTGAGTACTGAGCACCCAGCAACCTGAGTACTGAGCACCCTGCACCCCGAGCACTGAGCTCCCTGAGTACTGAGCACCCAGCACCCTGAGCACTGAGCACCCAGCACCCTGAGTACTGAGCACTGAGCACCCAGAGAACTGAGCACCCAGCACCCTGAGGACTGAGCACCCAGCACCCTGTGCACTGAGCACTGAGCATCCAGCAACCCGAGCACTGAGCACCCTGAGCTCTTAGCACCCTGAGTACTGAGCACCCAGCACCCTGAGTACGGAGCACCCAGCACCCTGAGCACTGAGCAACCAGCACCCTGAGTACTGAGCACCCAGCACCCTGAGTACTGAGCACCGAGCACCCCGAGCACTGAGCACACAGCACACTGAGCACTGAGCACCCAGCACCCCGAGCACTGTGCACCCAGCACCCTGAGCACTGAGCACACAGCACCCCGAGCACTGAGCACCCAGCACCCTGAGCACTGAGCACCCAGCACCCCGAGCACTGAGCACCCAGCACCCTGAGCACTGAGCACCCCGAGGACTGAGCACCCAGCACCCTGATCACTGAGCACAGAGCACCCCGAGGACTGAGCACCCAGCACCCTGAGCACTGAGCACCCAGCACCCCGAGCACTGAGCACCCAGCACCCTGAGCACTGAGCACCCAGGACCCTGAGTACTGAGCACCCAGCACCCCGAGCACTGAGCACCCAGCACCCTGAGTACTGAGCACCGAGCACCCCGAGCACTGAGCACCCAGCACCCTGAGTACTGAGCACCGAGCACCCCGAGCACTGAGCACCCAGCACCCTGAGTACTGAGCACCGAGCACCCCGAGCACTGAGCACCCAGCACCCTGAGTACTGAGCACGGAGCACCCTGAGTACTGTGCACCCAGCACCCCGAGCACTTAGCACCCAGCACCCTGAGTACTGAGCACCCAGCACCCTGAGCACTGAGCATCCAGCACCCCGAGCACTGAACACCCAGCACTCTGAGTACTGAGAACCGAGCACCCCGAGCACTGAGCACCCAGCACCTTGAGCACTGAGCACCCTGAGTACTGAGCACCCAGCACCATGAGTACTGAGCACCCAGCACCCCGAGCACTGAGCACGGAGCACCCCGAGGACTGAGCACCCAGCACCCTGATCACTGAGCACAGAGCACCCCGAGGACTGAGCACCCAGCACCCTGAGCACTGAGCACCCAGCACCCCGAGCACTGAGCACCCAGCACCCTGAGCACTGAGCACCCAGCACCCCGAGTACTGAGCACAGAGCACCCCGAGAACTGAGCACCCAGCACCCCGAGCACTGAGCACTGAGCAACCTGAGCACTGAGCACCCAGCACCCTGAGTACTGAGCACTGAGCACCCTAAGTACTGAGCACCCAGCACCCCCCCCAGTACTGAGCTCTGAGCAGCATGAGTACTGAGCACCAAGTACCCTGCGCACTGAGCACTGAGAACCCTGAGTACAGAGCACCGAGCACCCCAAGCACTGAGCACCCAGCACCCTGAGTACTGAGCACCGAGCTCCCCGAGCACTGAGCACCCTGAGTACTGAGCACCCAGCACCCTTAGTACTGAGCACCCAGCACCCCGAGAATGAGCACCCTGAGCACTGAGTACCCAGCACCATGAGTACTGAGCACCGAGCACCCTGAGCACTGAGCACCCAGCACCCTGAGTACTGAGCACCCAGCACCCTGAGTACTGAGCACCCAGCAACCTGAGCACTGAGCACTGAGAACCCTGAGCACTGAGCACCCAGCACCCCGAGTACTGAGCAATGAGCACCCTGAGTACTGAGCACCCAGCACCCCGAGTACTGAGCACTGAGCACCCTGAGTACTGAGCACCCAGCACCCTGAGCACTGAGCACTGAGAACCCTGAGTACTGAGCACCGAGCACCCCAAGCACTGAGCACCCAGCACCCCGAGGACTGAGCACCCAGCACCCTGAGTACTGAGCACTGAGCACCCAGCACCCCGAGCACTGAGCACTCAGCACCCTGTGTACTGAGCACTGAGTACGGAGTACCCCGTGCACTGAGACACAGCACCCTGAGCACTGAGTACCCAGCACCCCGAGTACTGAGCAACCAGCAGCCCGAGCACTGAGCACCCAGCACCCCGAGCACTGAGCACCCAGCACCCTGAGTACTGAGCACCCAGCACGCCGAGCACTGAGCACCCAGCACCCTGAGCACTGAGCACCCAGCACCCCGAGCACTGAGCAACGAGCACCCCGAGCACTGAGCACCCAGCACCCTGAGTACTGAGCACCCAGCACCCTGAGTACTGAGCACCCAGCATCCTGAGCACTGAGTACTGAGCACCCCGAGCACTGAGCACCCAGCACCCTGAGCACTGAGCACCCAGCACCCCTTGCACTGAGCACCCAGCACCCGGAGTACTGAGCACCCAGCACCCCTTGCACTGAGCACCCAGCACCCTGAGTTCTGAGCACCCAGGACCCCGAGCACTGAGCACCCAGCACCCTAAGCACTGTGCACCCAGGACCCTGAGTACTGAGCACCAAGCACCCTGAGCACTGAGCACCCAGCACCCTGAGTACTGAGCACTGAGCACCCAGCACCCCGAGCACTGAGCACTCAGCACCCTGTGTACTGAGCACTGAGTACCCAGTACCCCGTGCACTGAGACCCAGCACCCTGAGCACTGAGCACCCAGCAACCCGAGTACTGAGCACCCAGCAGCCCGAGCACTGAGCACCCAGCACCCCGAGCACTGAGCACCCAGCACCCTGAGTACTGAGCACCCAGCACCCCGAGCACTGAGCACCCAGCACCCCGAGCACTGAGCACCCAGCACACCGAGCACTGAGCAACGAGCACCCCGAGCACTGTGCACCCAGCACCCTGAGAACTGAGCACCCAGCACCCTGAGTACTGAGCACCCAGCATCCTGAGCACTGAGTACTGAGCACCCCGAGCACTGAGCACCCAGCACCCTGAACACTGAGCACCCAGCACCCCTTGCACTGAGCACCCAGCACCCGGAGTACTGAGCACGCAGCACCCTGAGTACTGAGCACCCAGCACCCCGAGCACTGAGCACCCAGCACCCTGAGCACTGAGCACCCAGGACCCTGAGTACTGAGCACCCAGCACCCCGAGCATTGAGCACCCAGCACCCTGAGTACTGAGCACCGAGCACCCCGAGCACTGAGCACCAAGCACCCCGAGCACTGAGAACCCAGCACCCTGAGTACTGAGCACCAAGCACCCCGAGCACTGAGCACCCAGCACCCTGAGTACTGAGCACCGAGCATCCCGAGCACTGAGCACCCAGCACCCTGAGTACTGAGCACGGAGCACCATGAGTACTGTGCACCCAGCACCCCGAGCACTTAGCACCCAGCACCCTGAGTACTGAGCACCCAGCACCCTGAGCACTGAGCATCCAGCGCCCCGAGCACTGAGCACCCAGCACTCTGAGTACTGAGAACCGAGCACCCCGAGCACTGAGCACCCAGCACCTTGAGCACTGATCAAGCTGAGTACTGAGCACCCAGCACCCTGAGTACTGAGCACCCAGCACCCCGAGCACTGAGCACGGAGTACCCCGAGGACTGAGCACCCAGCACCCTGATCACTGAGCACAGAGCACCCCGAGGACTGAGCACCCAGCACCCTGAGCACTGAGCACCCAGCACCCCGAGCACTGAGCGCCCAGCACCCTGAGCACTGAGCACCCAGCACCCCGAGTACTGAGCACCGAGCACCCCGAGAACTGAGCACCCAGCACCCCGAGCACTGAGCACTGAGCACCCTGAGCACTGAGCACCGAGCACGCCGAGTACTAAGCACTGAGCACCCCGAGTACTGAGCACTGAGCACCATGAGTACTGAGCACCAAATACCCTGCGCACTGAGCACTGAGAACCCTGAGTACTGAGCACCGAGCACCCCGAGCACTGAGCACCCAGCACCCTGAGTACTGAGCACCGAGCTCCCCGAGCACTGAGCACCCTGAGTACTGAGCACCCAGCACCCTTAGTACTGAGCACCCAGCAACCCGAGAATGAGCACCCTGAGCACTGAGTACCCAGCACCATGAGTACTGAGCACCGAGCACCCTGAGCACTGAGCACCCAGCACCCTGAGTACTGAGCACCCAGCACCCTGAGTACTGAGCACCCAGCACCCTGAGCACTGAACACCCAGCAACCTGAGTACTGAGCACCCAGCACTCTGAGCACTGAGTACTGAGCACCCCGAGCACTGAGCACCCAGCACCCCGAGCACTGAGCACTGAGCACCCTGAGCACAGACCACCCAGCACCCCGAGTACTGAGCAATGAGCACCCTGAGTACTGAGCACCCAGCACCCCGAGTACTGAGCACTGAGCAGCCTGAGTACTGAGCACCCAGCACCCTGAGCACTGAGCACTGAGAACCCTGTGTACTGAGCACCGAGCACCCCGAGCACTGACCACCCAGCACCCCGAGCACTGAGCACCCAGCACCCTGAGTACTGAGCACTGAGCACCCAGCACCCCGTGCACTGAGCACTCAGCACCCTGTGAACTGAGCACTGAGTACGGAGTACCCCGTGCACTGAGACCCAGCACCCTGAGCACTGAGCACCCCGCTCCCCGAGTACTGAGCAACCAGCAGCCCGAGCACTGAGCACCCAGCACCCCGAGCACTGAGCAACGAGCACCCCGAGCACTGAGCACCCAGCACCCTGAGTACTGAGCACCCAGCACCCTGAGTACTGAGCACCCAGCATCCTGAGCACTGAGTACTGAGCACCCCGAGCACTGAGCACCCAGCACCCTGAGCACTGAGCACCCAGCACCCCTTGCACTGAGCACCCAGCACCCGGAGTACTGAGCACCCAGCACCCCTTGCACTGAGCACCCAGCACCCTGAGTACTGAGCACCCAGGACCCCGAGCACTGAGCACCCAGCACCCTAAGCACTGTGCACCCAGGACCCTGAGTACTGAGCACCCAGCACCCCGAGCACTGAGCACCCAGCACCCTGAGTACTGAGCACTGAGCACCCAGCACCCCGAGCACTGAGCACTCAGCACCCTGTGTACTGAGCACTGAGTACCCAGTACCCCGTGCACTGAGACCCAGCACCCTGAGCACTGAGCACCCAGCAACCCGAGTACTGAGCACCCAGCAGCCCGAGCACTGAGCACCCAGCACCCCGAGCACTGAGCATCCAGCACCCTGAGTACTGAGCACCCAGCACCCCGAGCACTGAGCACCCAGCACCCCGAGCACTGAGCACCCAGCACACAGAGCACTGAGCAACGAGCACCCCGAGCACTGTGCACGCAGCACCCTGAGAACTGAGCACCCAGCACCCTGAGTACTGATCACCCATCATCCTGAGCACTGAGTACTGAGCACCCCGAGCACTGAGCACCCAGCACCCTGAACACTGAGCACCCAGCACCCCTTGCACTGAGCACCCAGCACCCGGAGTACTGAGCACGCAGCACCCTGAGTACTGAGCACCCAGCACCCCGAGCACTGAGCACCCAGCACCCTGAGCACTGAGCACCCAGGACCCTGAGTACTGAGCACCCAGCACCCCGAGCACTGAGCACCCAGCACCCTGAGTACTGAGCACCGAGCACCCTGAGCACTGAGCACCCAGCACCCCGAGCACTGAGCACTCAGCACCCTGTGTACTGAGCACTGAGTACGGAGTACCCCGTGCACTGAGACCCAGCACCCTGAGAACTGAGCACCCCGCTCCCCGAGTACTGAGCAACCAGCAGCCCGAGCACTGAGCACCCAGCACCCCGAGCACTGAGCACCCAGCACCCTGAGTACTGAGCACCCAGCACCCTGAGTACTGAGCACCCAGCACCCTGAGTACTGAGCACCCAGCATCCTGAGCACTGAGTACTGAGCACCCCGAGCACTGAGCACCCAGCACCCTGAGCACTGAGCACCCAGCACCCCTTGCACTGAGCACACAGCACCCGGAGTACTGAGCACCCAGCACCCCTTGCACTGAGCACCCAGCACCCTGAGTACTGAGCACCCAGCACCCCGAGCACTGAGCACCCAGCACCCTGAGCACTGTGTACCCAGGACCCTGAGTACTGAGCACCCAGCACCCCGAGCACTGAGCACCCAGCACCCTGAGTACTGAGCACCGAGCACCCTGAGCACTGAGCAGCAAGCACCCCGAGCTCTGAGCACCCAGCACCCTGAGCACCCAGCACCCTGAGCACCGAGCACCCTGAGCACGGAGCACCCTGAGCAATGAGCACTGAGCACCCAGCAACCTGAGCACTGAGCACCCAGCAACCCGAGCACTGAGCACCCAGCACCCTGAGCACCCAGCACCCTGAGCACCCAGCACCCTGAACACGGAGCACCCTGAGCACTGAGCACTGAGCACCCAGCACCCTGAGTACTGAGCACCTACCACTCTGAGCACTGAGCACCCACCACGCTGAGTACTGAGCACTGAGCACCCAGCCCCCTGAGTACTGAGCACCCAGCAAACCGAGCACTGAGCACCCAGCACCCTGTGTACTGAGCACCGAGCACCCGGAGTACTGAGCACCCAGCACCCTGAGCACTGAGCACTGAGCACTCTGAGCACTGAGCACCCAGCACCCCGAGTACTGAGCACTGAGCACCTTGAGTACTGAGCACCCAGCACCCCGAGTACTGAGCACTGAGCACCCTGAGTACTGAGCACCCAGCACCCTGAGTACTGAGCACCGAGCACCCCGAGCACTGAGCACCCAGCACCCCGAGCACTGAGCACCCAGCACCCTGAGTACTGAGCACCCAGCACCCCGAGAATGAGCACCCTGACCACGGAGTACCCAGCACCATGAGTACTGAGCACCCAGCACCGTGAGCACTGTGCACCCAGCAACCTGAGTACTGAGCACCCAGCACTCTGAGCACTGAGCACCCAGCACCCCGAGCACTGAGCACCCAGCACCCCGAGCACTGAGCACTGAGCACCCTGAGCACTGAGCAGCCAGCACCCCGAGTACTGAGCACTGAGCACCCTGAGTACTGAGTACCCAGCACCCCGAGTTCTGAGCACTGAGCACCCTGAGTACTGAGCACCCAGCACCCTGAGCACTGAGCACTGAGAACCCTGAGTACTGAGCACCGAGCACCCCGAGCACTGAGCACCCAGCACCCCGAGCACTGAGCACCCAGCACCCTGAGTACTGAGCACTGAGCACCCAGCAACCCGAGCACTGAGCACTCAGCACCCTGTGTACTGAGCACTGAGAACCCTGAGTACTGAGCACCCTGCACCCTGAGTACTGAGCACCCAGCACCCCGAGCACTGAGCACCCAGCACCCCGAGCACTGAGCACCCAGCACCCTGAGTACTGAGCACCCAGCACCCCGAGCACTGAGCACCGAGCACCCCGAGCACTGTGCACCCAGCACCCTGAGAACTGAGCACCCAGCACCCTGAGTACTGAGCACCCAGCATCCTCAGCACTGAGCACCCAGCACACTGAGCACTGAGCACCCAGGACCCTGAGTACTGAGCACCCAGCACCCTGAGTACTGAACACCCAGCACCCTGAGCACTGAGCACTGAGCACCCAGCACCCTGAGCACTGAGCACTGAGCACCCAGCACCCCGAGCATTGAGCACCCAGCACCCTGAGCACTGAGCACCCTGAGGACTGAGCACCCAGCAACCTGAGTACTGAGCAGCCAGCACCCTGAGTACTGAGCACCCAGCATCCTGAGTACTGAGCACTGATCACCCTGAGCACTGAGCACCCAGCACCCCGAGCACTGAGCAACCAGCACCCTGAGTACTGAGCACCCTGAGCACTGAGCACCCAGCACCCTGAGTACTGAGCACCCAGCACCCCGAGCACTGAGCACCCAGCACCCCGAGCACTGAGCACCCACCACCGTGAGCACTGAGCACCCAGCACCTTGAGTACTGAGCACCGAGCACCCCGAACACTGAGCACCCAGCACCCTAAGTACTGAGCACCCAGCACCCTGAGAACTGAGCACCCAGCACCCCGAGCACTGAGCACCCAGCACCCTGAGTACTGAGCACCCAGCACCCTGAGTTCTGAGCACCCAGCACCCCGAACACTGAGCACCCAGCACCCTGAGTACTGACCACCCAGCACCCTGAGTACTGAGCACTGAGCACCCTGAGCACTGAGCACCCAGCAACCCGAGCACTGAGCACCCAGCACCCTGAGTACTGAGCACCCAGCACCCTGAGTACTGAGCACTCAGCACCCTGAGTACTGAGCACCGAGCACCCCGAGCACTGAGCACCCAGCACCCTGAGCACTGAGCATCCTGAGGACTGAGCACCCAGCACCCTGAGTACTGAGCACCAAGCACCTTGAGTACTGAGCACCCAGCATCCTGAGTACTGAGCACTGATAACCCTGAGCACTGAGCACCCAGCACCCCGAGCACTGAGCAACCAGCACCCCGAGCACTGAGCACCCAGCACCCTGAGTACTGAGCACCCTGAGTACTGAGCACCCTGCACCCTGAGCACTGAGCACCCAGCACCCTGAGTGCTGAGCAACCAGCACCCCGAGCACTGAGCACCCAGCACCCTGAGTACTGAGCACCGAGCACCCCGAGCACTGAGCACCCAGCACCCTGAGTACTGAGCACTGAGCACCCCGAGTACTGAGCACCCAGCACCCCGAGCACTGAGCACCCAGCACCCTGAGTACTGAGAACAGATCACCCTGAGTACTGAGCACCCAGCACCCTGAGTACTGAGCCCCCAGCACCCTGAGTACTGAGCACCCAGCACCCCGAGCCCTGGGCACCCAGCACCCTGAGTACTGAGAACAGATCACCCTGAGTACTGAGCACCCAGCACCCCGAGAATGAGCACCCAGCACCCTGAGTACTGAGAAGCGAGCACCCTCAGTACTGAGCACACAGCACCCTGAGTACTGAGCCCCAGCACCCTGAGTACTGAGCACCCAGCACCCCGAGCACTGAGCACCCCGCACCCCGAGCACGGAGCACCCAGTACCCCGAGCACTGAGTACTGAGCACACAGCACCCTGTGTACTGAGCACCGAGCTCCCCGAGCACTGATCACCCTGAGTACTGAGCACCCACCACCCCGATCACTGAGCACCCAGCACCCTGAGCACTGAGCACACAGCACCCTGAGCACTGAGCACCCAGCACCCTGAGTACTGAGCACCCAGCACGCTGAGTACTGAACACCCAGGACCCCGAGCACTGAGCACCCAGCACCCTGAGTACTGAGCACTGAGCACCCAGCACCCCGAGCACTGAGCACCCAGCACCCTGTGTACTGAGCACTGAGCACCAGGAGTACTAAGCAACCAGCACCCTGAGTACTGAGCACACAGGACCCTGAGCACTGAGCACCCAGCACCCCGAGCACTGAGCACCCAGCACCCTGAGTACTGAGCACCCTGAGTACTGAGCACCCAGTACCCTGAGTACTGAGCACCCTGAATACTGAGCACCCAGCCCCCTGAGCACTGAGCACCCAGCACCCTGAGTACTGAGCACCCAGCACCCTGAGCACTGAGCACCCAGCACCCTGAGTACTGAGCACCCAGCACCCTGAGTACTGAGCACCCAGCACCGTGAGTACTGAGCACCCAGCACCCTGAGCACTGAGCACCCAGCATCCTGAGTACTGAGCACTGAGCACCCCGAGTTCTGAGCACCGGGCACCCCGAGCACTAAGCACCCAGCACCCCGAGCACCGAGCACCCAGCACCCTGAGCACTGAGCACCCAGCACCCTGAGCACTGAGCACCAAGCACACTGAGAACTGAGCACCCAGCACCCTGAGCACTGAGCACCCAGCACCCTGAGCACTGAGCACTCAGCACCCTGAGTACTGAGCACCCAGCACCCTGAGCACTGAGCACCCAGCAAACCGAGCACTGAGCACCCAGCACCCCGAGCACTGAGCACCCAGCACCCCGAGCACTGAGCACCCAGCACCCCGAGCACTGAGCACCCAGCACCCTGAGTACTGAGCACACAGCACCCTGAGTACTGAGCACCCAGCACCCTGAGCAATGAGCACCCAGCACCCTGAGTACTGAGCACCCAGCACCCCAAGCACTGAGCACCCTGAGTACTGAGCACCCAGCACCCCAAGCACTGAGCACCGTGAGTACTGAGCACCCAGCACCCTGATTAATGAGCACCCAGCACCCCGAGCACTGAGCACCCAGCACCCTGAGTACTGAGCACTGAGCACACTGAGTATTGAGCACCCAGCACCCTGAATAATGAGCACCCAACGTACTGTGCACCGAGCACCCTGAGCACTGAGCACCCAGCACCCTGAGTACTGAGCACCCAGCACCCTGAGCAATGAGCACCCTGAGTACTGAGCACCCAGCACCTTGAGCACTGAGCACCGAGCACTGCGAGCACTGAGCACCCAGCACCCGGAGTACTGAGCACCCAGCACCCTGAGCACTGAACACACAGCACCCTGAGTACTGAGCATCAAGCACACTGAGCACTGGGCACCCAGCACCCTGAGCACTGAGCACCCAGCAACCTGAGCACTGAGCACCCAACGTACTGAGCACCGAGCACCCTGAGTACTGAGTACCCAGCACCCTGAGCACTGAGCACCCAGCACCCTGAGCACTGAGCACACAGCACCCTGAGCACTGAGCACCCAGCAACCTGAGTACTGAGCACTGAGCACCCAGCATCCCGAGCACTGAGCACCCAGCACCCTGAGCACTGAGCACCCAGCATCCGAGTACTGAGCACTGAGCACCATGAGTACTGAGCACCAAGTACCCTGCGCACTGAGCACTGAGAACCCTGAGTACTGAGCACCGAGCACCCCGAGCACTGAGCAGCCAACACCCTGAGTACTGAGCACTGAGCTCCCCGAGCACTGAGCACCCTGAGTACTGAGCACCCAGCACCCTTAGTACTGAGCACCCAGCACCCCGAGAATGAGCACCCTGAGCACTGAGTACCCAGCACCATGAGTACTGAGCACCGAGCACCCTGAGCACTGAGCACCCAGCACCCTGAGTACTGAGCACCCAGCACCCTGAGTACTGAGCACCCAGCAACCTGAGCACTGAGCACTGAGAACCCAGCACCCCGAGCACTGAGCACTCAGCACCCTGTGTACTGAGCACTGAGTACGGAGTACCCCGTGCACTGAGACCCAGCACCCTGAGCACTGAGCACCCAGCACCCCGAGTACTGAGCAACCAGCAGCCCGAGCACTGAGCACCCAGCACCCCGAGCACTGAGCACCCAGCACCCTGAGTACTGAGCGCCCAGCACCCTGAGCACTGAGCACCCAGCACCCTGAGCACTGAGCACCCAGCACCCCGAGCACTGAGCAACGAGCACCCCGAGCACTGAGCACCCAGCACCCTGAGTACTGAGCACCCAGCACCCTGAGTACTGAGCACCCAGCATCCTGAGCACTGAGTACTGAGCACCCCGAGCACTGAGCACCCAGCACCCTGAGCACTGAGCACCCAACACCCCTTGCACTGAGCACCCAGCACCCTGAGCACTGTGCACCCAGGACCCTGAGTACTGAGCACCCAGCACCCCGAGCACTGAGCACCCAGCACCCTGAGTACTGAGCACCGAGCACCCCGAGCACTGAGCAGCAAGCACCCCGAGCTCTGAGCACCCAGCACCCTGAGCCCCCAGCACCCTGAGCACCCAGCACCCTGAGCACGGAGCACCCTGAGCACTGAGCACTGAGCACCCAGCACCCTGAGCACTGAGCACCCAGCACCCCGAGCACTGAGCACCCAGCACCCTGAGCACCCAGCACCCTGAACACCCAGCACCCTGAACACGGAGCACCATTGAGCACTGAGCACTGAGCACCCAGCACCCTGAGTACTGAGCACTGAGCACCCAGCACCCTGAGTACTGAGCACCCAGCACCCCGAGCACTGAGCACCCAGCACCCTGTGTACTGAGCACCGAGCACCCGGAGTACTGAGCACCCAGCACCCTGAGGACTGAGCACTGAGCACTCTGAGCACTGAGCACCCAGCACCCCGAGTACTGAGCACTGAGCACCTTGAGTACTGAGCACCCAGCACCCCGAGTACTGAGCACTGAGCACCATGAGTACTGAGCACCGAGCACCCCGAGCACTGAGCACCCAGCACCCTGAGTACTGAGCACCGAGCTCCCCGAGCACTGAGCACCCTGAGCACTAAGCACTGAGAACCCTGAGTACTGAGCACCGAGCACCCCGAGCACTGAGCACCCAGCACCCGGAGCACTGAGCACCCAGCACCCTGAGTACTGAGCACTGAGCACCCAGCAACCCGAGCACTGAGCACTCAGCACCCTGTGTACTGAGCACTGAGTACCCAGTACCCCCGAGCACTGAGACCCAGCACCCTGAGCACTGAGCACGAAGCACCCCGATTACTGAGCACCCAGCACCCCGAGCACTGAGCACCCAGCACCCCGAGCACTGAGCACCCAGCACCCTGAGTACTGAGCACCCAGCACCCCGAACACTGAGCACCCAGCACCCCGAGCACTGTGCACCCAGCACCCTGAGAACTGAGCACCCAGCACCGTGAGTACTGAGCACCCAGCATCCTCAGCACTGAGCACCCAGCACCCTGAGCACTGAGCACGAAGCACCCCGAGTACTGAGCACCCAGCACCCCGAGCACTGAGCACCCAGCACCCCGAGCACTGAGCACCCAGCACCCTGAGTACTGAGCACCCAGAACCCCGAGCACTGAGCACCGAGCACCCCGAGCACTGTGCACCCAGCACCCTGAGAACTGAGCACCCAGCACCGTGAGTACTGAGCACCCAGCATCCTCAGCACTGAGCACCCAGCACCCTGAGCAGTGAGCACCCAGGACCCTGAGTACTGAGCACCCAGCACCCTGAGTACTGAACACCCAGCACCCAGAGCACTGAGCACTGAGCACCCAGCACCCTGAGCACTGAGCACTGAGCAACCAGCACCCTGAGCACCGAGCACCCAGCACCCCGAGCACTGAGCACCCAGCACCCTGAGCACCCAACACTCTGAGCACTGAGCACCCAGCACGCTGAGTACTGAGCACCCAGCACCCTGAGTACTGAGCACCCAGCACCCCGAGAATGAGCACCCAGCACCCCGAGCAGTGAGCACCCAGCACCCTGAGTACTCAGCACCCAGCAACCTGAGCACTGAGCACTGAGCACCCAGCACCCTGGGTACTGAGCACCCAGCACCCCGAGCACTGAGCACCCAGCACCCTGAGTCCTGAGCACCCTGAGTACTGAGCACCCAGCAACCTGAGTACTGAGCACCCTGCACCCCGAGCACTGAGCTCCCTGAGTACTGAGCACCCAGCACCCTGAGCACTGAGCACCCAGCACCCTGAGTACTGAGCACTGAGCACCCAGAGAACTGAGCACCCAGCACCCTGAGGACTGAGCACCCAGCACCCTGTGCACTGAGCACTGAGCATCCAGCAACCCGAGCACTGAGCACCCTGAGCTCTTAGCACCCTGAGTACTGAGCACCCAGCACCCTGAGTACGGAGCACCCAGCACCCTGAGCACTGAGCAACCAGCACCCTGAGTACTGAGCACCCAGCACCCTGAGTACTGAGCACCGAGCACCCCGAGCACTGAGCACACAGCACACTGAGCACTGAGCACCCAGCACCCCGAGCACTGTGCACCCAGCACCCTGAGCACTGAGCACACAGCACCCCGAGCACTGAGCACCCAGCACCCTGAGCACTGAGCACCCAGCACCCCGAGCACTGAGCACCCAGCACCCTGAGCACTGAGCACCCCGAGGACTGAGCACCCAGCACCCTGATCACTGAGCACAGAGCACCCCGAGGACTGAGCACCCAGCACCCTGAGCACTGAGCACCCAGCACCCCGAGCACTGAGCACCCAGCACCCTGAGCACTGAGCACCCAGGACCCTGAGTACTGAGCACCCAGCACCCCGAGCACTGAGCACCCAGCACCCTGAGTACTGAGCACCGAGCACCCCGAGCACTGAGCACCCAGCACCCTGAGTACTGAGCACCGAGCACCCCGAGCACTGAGCACCCAGCACCCTGAGTACTGAGCACCGAGCACCCCGAGCACTGAGCACCCAGCACCCTGAGTACTGAGCACGGAGCACCCTGAGTACTGTGCACCCAGCACCCCGAGCACTTAGCACCCAGCACCCTGAGTACTGAGCACCCAGCACCCTGAGCACTGAGCATCCAGCACCCCGAGCACTGAACACCCAGCACTCTGAGTACTGAGAACCGAGCACCCCGAGCACTGAGCACCCAGCACCTTGAGCACTGAGCACCCTGAGTACTGAGCACCCAGCACCATGAGTACTGAGCACCCAGCACCCCGAGCACTGAGCACGGAGCACCCCGAGGACTGAGCACCCAGCACCCTGATCACTGAGCACAGAGCACCCCGAGGACTGAGCACCCAGCACCCTGAGCACTGAGCACCCAGCACCCCGAGCACTGAGCACCCAGCACCCTGAGCACTGAGCACCCAGCACCCCGAGTACTGAGCACAGAGCACCCCGAGAACTGAGCACCCAGCACCCCGAGCACTGAGCACTGAGCAACCTGAGCACTGAGCACCCAGCACCCTGAGTACTGAGCACTGAGCACCCAGCACCCCCCCCAGTACTGAGCTCTGAGCAGCATGAGTACTGAGCACCAAGTACCCTGCGCACTGAGCACTGAGAACCCTGAGTACAGAGCACCGAGCACCCCAAGCACTGAGCACCCAGCACCCTGAGTACTGAGCACCGAGCTCCCCGAGCACTGAGCACCCTGAGTACTGAGCACCCAGCACCCTTAGTACTGAGCACCCAGCACCCCGAGAATGAGCACCCTGAGCACTGAGTACCCAGCACCATGAGTACTGAGCACCGAGCACCCTGAGCACTGAGCACCCAGCACCCTGAGTACTGAGCACCCAGCACCCTGAGTACTGAGCACCCAGCAACCTGAGCACTGAGCACTGAGAACCCTGAGCACTGAGCACCCAGCACCCCGAGTACTGAGCAATGAGCACCCTGAGTACTGAGCACCCAGCACCCCGAGTACTGAGCACTGAGCACCCTGAGTACTGAGCACCCAGCACCCTGAGCACTGAGCACTGAGAACCCTGAGTACTGAGCACCGAGCACCCCAAGCACTGAGCACCCAGCACCCCGAGGACTGAGCACCCAGCACCCTGAGTACTGAGCACTGAGCACCCAGCACCCCGAGCACTGAGCACTCAGCACCCTGTGTACTGAGCACTGAGTACGGAGTACCCCGTGCACTGAGACACAGCACCCTGAGCACTGAGTACCCAGCACCCCGAGTACTGAGCAACCAGCAGCCCGAGCACTGAGCACCCAGCACCCCGAGCACTGAGCACCCAGCACCCTGAGTACTGAGCACCCAGCACGCCGAGCACTGAGCACCCAGCACCCTGAGCACTGAGCACCCAGCACCCCGAGCACTGAGCAACGAGCACCCCGAGCACTGAGCACCCAGCACCCTGAGTACTGAGCACCCAGCACCCTGAGTACTGAGCACCCAGCATCCTGAGCACTGAGTACTGAGCACCCCGAGCACTGAGCACCCAGCACCCTGAGCACTGAGCACCCAGCACCCCTTGCACTGAGCACCCAGCACCCGGAGTACTGAGCACCCAGCACCCCTTGCACTGAGCACCCAGCACCCTGAGTTCTGAGCACCCAGGACCCCGAGCACTGAGCACCCAGCACCCTAAGCACTGTGCACCCAGGACCCTGAGTACTGAGCACCAAGCACCCTGAGCACTGAGCACCCAGCACCCTGAGTACTGAGCACTGAGCACCCAGCACCCCGAGCACTGAGCACTCAGCACCCTGTGTACTGAGCACTGAGTACCCAGTACCCCGTGCACTGAGACCCAGCACCCTGAGCACTGAGCACCCAGCAACCCGAGTACTGAGCACCCAGCAGCCCGAGCACTGAGCACCCAGCACCCCGAGCACTGAGCACCCAGCACCCTGAGTACTGAGCACCCAGCACCCCGAGCACTGAGCACCCAGCACCCCGAGCACTGAGCACCCAGCACACCGAGCACTGAGCAACGAGCACCCCGAGCACTGTGCACCCAGCACCCTGAGAACTGAGCACCCAGCACCCTGAGTACTGAGCACCCAGCATCCTGAGCACTGAGTACTGAGCACCCCGAGCACTGAGCACCCAGCACCCTGAACACTGAGCACCCAGCACCCCTTGCACTGAGCACCCAGCACCCGGAGTACTGAGCACGCAGCACCCTGAGTACTGAGCACCCAGCACCCCGAGCACTGAGCACCCAGCACCCTGAGCACTGAGCACCCAGGACCCTGAGTACTGAGCACCCAGCACCCCGAGCATTGAGCACCCAGCACCCTGAGTACTGAGCACCGAGCACCCCGAGCACTGAGCACCAAGCACCCCGAGCACTGAGAACCCAGCACCCTGAGTACTGAGCACCAAGCACCCCGAGCACTGAGCACCCAGCACCCTGAGTACTGAGCACCGAGCATCCCGAGCACTGAGCACCCAGCACCCTGAGTACTGAGCACGGAGCACCATGAGTACTGTGCACCCAGCACCCCGAGCACTTAGCACCCAGCACCCTGAGTACTGAGCACCCAGCACCCTGAGCACTGAGCATCCAGCGCCCCGAGCACTGAGCACCCAGCACTCTGAGTACTGAGAACCGAGCACCCCGAGCACTGAGCACCCAGCACCTTGAGCACTGATCAAGCTGAGTACTGAGCACCCAGCACCCTGAGTACTGAGCACCCAGCACCCCGAGCACTGAGCACGGAGTACCCCGAGGACTGAGCACCCAGCACCCTGATCACTGAGCACAGAGCACCCCGAGGACTGAGCACCCAGCACCCTGAGCACTGAGCACCCAGCACCCCGAGCACTGAGCGCCCAGCACCCTGAGCACTGAGCACCCAGCACCCCGAGTACTGAGCACCGAGCACCCCGAGAACTGAGCACCCAGCACCCCGAGCACTGAGCACTGAGCACCCTGAGCACTGAGCACCGAGCACGCTGAGTACTAAGCACTGAGCACCCCGAGTACTGAGCACTGAGCACCATGAGTACTGAGCACCAAATACCCTGCGCACTGAGCACTGAGAACCCTGAGTACTGAGCACCGAGCACCCCGAGCACTGAGCACCCAGCACCCTGAGTACTGAGCACCGAGCTCCCCGAGCACTGAGCACCCTGAGTACTGAGCACCCAGCACCCTTAGTACTGAGCACCCAGCAACCCGAGAATGAGCACCCTGAGCACTGAGTACCCAGCACCATGAGTACTGAGCACCGAGCACCCTGAGCACTGAGCACCCAGCACCCTGAGTACTGAGCACCCAGCACCCTGAGTACTGAGCACCCAGCACCCTGAGCACTGAACACCCAGCAACCTGAGTACTGAGCACCCAGCACTCTGAGCACTGAGTACTGAGCACCCCGAGCACTGAGCACCCAGCACCCCGAGCACTGAGCACTGAGCACCCTGAGCACAGACCACCCAGCACCCCGAGTACTGAGCAATGAGCACCCTGAGTACTGAGCACCCAGCACCCCGAGTACTGAGCACTGAGCAGCCTGAGTACTGAGCACCCAGCACCCTGAGCACTGAGCACTGAGAACCCTGTGTACTGAGCACCGAGCACCCCGAGCACTGACCACCCAGCACCCCGAGCACTGAGCACCCAGCACCCTGAGTACTGAGCACTGAGCACCCAGCACCCCGTGCACTGAGCACTCAGCACCCTGTGAACTGAGCACTGAGTACGGAGTACCCCGTGCACTGAGACCCAGCACCCTGAGCACTGAGCACCCCGCTCCCCGAGTACTGAGCAACCAGCAGCCCGAGCACTGAGCACCCAGCACCCCGAGCACTGAGCAACGAGCACCCCGAGCACTGAGCACCCAGCACCCTGAGTACTGAGCACCCAGCACCCTGAGTACTGAGCACCCAGCATCCTGAGCACTGAGTACTGAGCACCCCGAGCACTGAGCACCCAGCACCCTGAGCACTGAGCACCCAGCACCCCTTGCACTGAGCACCCAGCACCCGGAGTACTGAGCACCCAGCACCCCTTGCACTGAGCACCCAGCACCCTGAGTACTGAGCACCCAGGACCCCGAGCACTGAGCACCCAGCACCCTAAGCACTGTGCACCCAGGACCCTGAGTACTGAGCACCCAGCACCCCGAGCACTGAGCACCCAGCACCCTGAGTACTGAGCACTGAGCACCCAGCACCCCGAGCACTGAGCACTCAGCACCCTGTGTACTGAGCACTGAGTACCCAGTACCCCGTGCACTGAGACCCAGCACCCTGAGCACTGAGCACCCAGCAACCCGAGTACTGAGCACCCAGCAGCCCGAGCACTGAGCACCCAGCACCCCGAGCACTGAGCATCCAGCACCCTGAGTACTGAGCACCCAGCACCCCGAGCACTGAGCACCCAGCACCCCGAGCACTGAGCACCCAGCACACAGAGCACTGAGCAACGAGCACCCCGAGCACTGTGCACGCAGCACCCTGAGAACTGAGCACCCAGCACCCTGAGTACTGATCACCCATCATCCTGAGCACTGAGTACTGAGCACCCCGAGCACTGAGCACCCAGCACCCTGAACACTGAGCACCCAGCACCCCTTGCACTGAGCACCCAGCACCCGGAGTACTGAGCACGCAGCACCCTGAGTACTGAGCACCCAGCACCCCGAGCACTGAGCACCCAGCACCCTGAGCACTGAGCACCCAGGACCCTGAGTACTGAGCACCCAGCACCCCGAGCACTGAGCACCCAGCACCCTGAGTACTGAGCACCGAGCACCCTGAGCACTGAGCACCCAGCACCCCGAGCACTGAGCACTCAGCACCCTGTGTACTGAGCACTGAGTACGGAGTACCCCGTGCACTGAGACCCAGCACCCTGAGAACTGAGCACCCCGCTCCCCGAGTACTGAGCAACCAGCAGCCCGAGCACTGAGCACCCAGCACCCCGAGCACTGAGCACCCAGCACCCTGAGTACTGAGCACCCAGCACCCTGAGTACTGAGCACCCAGCACCCTGAGTACTGAGCACCCAGCATCCTGAGCACTGAGTACTGAGCACCCCGAGCACTGAGCACCCAGCACCCTGAGCACTGAGCACCCAGCACCCCTTGCACTGAGCACACAGCACCCGGAGTACTGAGCACCCAGCACCCCTTGCACTGAGCACCCAGCACCCTGAGTACTGAGCACCCAGCACCCCGAGCACTGAGCACCCAGCACCCTGAGCACTGTGTACCCAGGACCCTGAGTACTGAGCACCCAGCACCCCGAGCACTGAGCACCCAGCACCCTGAGTACTGAGCACCGAGCACCCTGAGCACTGAGCAGCAAGCACCCCGAGCTCTGAGCACCCAGCACCCTGAGCACCCAGCACCCTGAGCACCGAGCACCCTGAGCACGGAGCACCCTGAGCAATGAGCACTGAGCACCCAGCAACCTGAGCACTGAGCACCCAGCAACCCGAGCACTGAGCACCCAGCACCCTGAGCACCCAGCACCCTGAGCACCCAGCACCCTGAACACGGAGCACCCTGAGCACTGAGCACTGAGCACCCAGCACCCTGAGTACTGAGCACCTACCACTCTGAGCACTGAGCACCCACCACGCTGAGTACTGAGCACTGAGCACCCAGCCCCCTGAGTACTGAGCACCCAGCAAACCGAGCACTGAGCACCCAGCACCCTGTGTACTGAGCACCGAGCACCCGGAGTACTGAGCACCCAGCACCCTGAGCACTGAGCACTGAGCACTCTGAGCACTGAGCACCCAGCACCCCGAGTACTGAGCACTGAGCACCTTGAGTACTGAGCACCCAGCACCCCGAGTACTGAGCACTGAGCACCCTGAGTACTGAGCACCCAGCACCCTGAGTACTGAGCACCGAGCACCCCGAGCACTGAGCACCCAGCACCCCGAGCACTGAGCACCCAGCACCCTGAGTACTGAGCACCCAGCACCCCGAGAATGAGCACCCTGACCACGGAGTACCCAGCACCATGAGTACTGAGCACCCAGCACCGTGAGCACTGTGCACCCAGCAACCTGAGTACTGAGCACCCAGCACTCTGAGCACTGAGCACCCAGCACCCCGAGCACTGAGCACCCAGCACCCCGAGCACTGAGCACTGAGCACCCTGAGCACTGAGCAGCCAGCACCCCGAGTACTGAGCACTGAGCACCCTGAGTACTGAGTACCCAGCACCCCGAGTTCTGAGCACTGAGCACCCTGAGTACTGAGCACCCAGCACCCTGAGCACTGAGCACTGAGAACCCTGAGTACTGAGCACCGAGCACCCCGAGCACTGAGCACCCAGCACCCCGAGCACTGAGCACCCAGCACCCTGAGTACTGAGCACTGAGCACCCAGCAACCCGAGCACTGAGCACTCAGCACCCTGTGTACTGAGCACTGAGAACCCTGAGTACTGAGCACCCTGCACCCTGAGTACTGAGCACCCAGCACCCCGAGCACTGAGCACCCAGCACCCCGAGCACTGAGCACCCAGCACCCTGAGTACTGAGCACCCAGCACCCCGAGCACTGAGCACCGAGCACCCCGAGCACTGTGCACCCAGCACCCTGAGAACTGAGCACCCAGCACCCTGAGTACTGAGCACCCAGCATCCTCAGCACTGAGCACCCAGCACACTGAGCACTGAGCACCCAGGACCCTGAGTACTGAGCACCCAGCACCCTGAGTACTGAACACCCAGCACCCTGAGCACTGAGCACTGAGCACCCAGCACCCTGAGCACTGAGCACTGAGCACCCAGCACCCCGAGCATTGAGCACCCAGCACCCTGAGCACTGAGCACCCTGAGGACTGAGCACCCAGCAACCTGAGTACTGAGCAGCCAGCACCCTGAGTACTGAGCACCCAGCATCCTGAGTACTGAGCACTGATCACCCTGAGCACTGAGCACCCAGCACCCCGAGCACTGAGCAACCAGCACCCTGAGTACTGAGCACCCTGAGCACTGAGCACCCAGCACCCTGAGTACTGAGCACCCAGCACCCCGAGCACTGAGCACCCAGCACCCCGAGCACTGAGCACCCACCACCGTGAGCACTGAGCACCCAGCACCTTGAGTACTGAGCACCGAGCACCCCGAACACTGAGCACCCAGCACCCTAAGTACTGAGCACCCAGCACCCTGAGAACTGAGCACCCAGCACCCCGAGCACTGAGCACCCAGCACCCTGAGTACTGAGCACCCAGCACCCTGAGTTCTGAGCACCCAGCACCCCGAACACTGAGCACCCAGCACCCTGAGTACTGACCACCCAGCACCCTGAGTACTGAGCACTGAGCACCCTGAGCACTGAGCACCCAGCAACCCGAGCACTGAGCACCCAGCACCCTGAGTACTGAGCACCCAGCACCCTGAGTACTGAGCACTCAGCACCCTGAGTACTGAGCACCGAGCACCCCGAGCACTGAGCACCCAGCACCCTGAGCACTGAGCACCCTGAGGACTGAGCACCCAGCACCCTGAGTACTGAGCACCAAGCACCTTGAGTACTGAGCACCCAGCATCCTGAGTACTGAGCACTGATAACCCTGAGCACTGAGCACCCAGCACCCCGAGCACTGAGCAACCAGCACCCCGAGCACTGAGCACCCAGCACCCTGAGTACTGAGCACCCTGAGTACTGAGCACCCTGCACCCTGAGCACTGAGCACCCAGCACCCTGAGTGCTGAGCAACCAGCACCCCGAGCACTGAGCACCCAGCACCCTGAGTACTGAGCACCGAGCACCCCGAGCACTGAGCACCCAGCACCCTGAGTACTGAGCACTGAGCACCCCGAGTACTGAGCACCCAGCACCCCGAGCACTGAGCACCCAGCACCCTGAGTACTGAGAACAGATCACCCTGAGTACTGAGCACCCAGCACCCTGAGTACTGAGCCCCCAGCACCCTGAGTACTGAGCACCCAGCACCCCGAGCCCTGGGCACCCAGCACCCTGAGTACTGAGAACAGATCACCCTGAGTACTGAGCACCCAGCACCCCGAGAATGAGCACCCAGCACCCTGAGTACTGAGAAGCGAGCACCCTCAGTACTGAGCACACAGCACCCTGAGTACTGAGCCCCAGCACCCTGAGTACTGAGCACCCAGCACCCCGAGCACTGAGCACCCCGCACCCCGAGCACGGAGCACCCAGTACCCCGAGCACTGAGTACTGAGCACACAGCACCCTGTGTACTGAGCACCGAGCTCCCCGAGCACTGATCACCCTGAGTACTGAGCACCCACCACCCCGATCACTGAGCACCCAGCACCCTGAGCACTGAGCACACAGCACCCTGAGCACTGAGCACCCAGCACCCTGAGTACTGAGCACCCAGCACGCTGAGTACTGAACACCCAGGACCCCGAGCACTGAGCACCCAGCACCCTGAGTACTGAGCACTGAGCACCCAGCACCCCGAGCACTGAGCACCCAGCACCCTGTGTACTGAGCACTGAGCACCAGGAGTACTAAGCAACCAGCACCCTGAGTACTGAGCACACAGGACCCTGAGCACTGAGCACCCAGCACCCCGAGCACTGAGCACCCAGCACCCTGAGTACTGAGCACCCTGAGTACTGAGCACCCAGTACCCTGAGTACTGAGCACCCTGAATACTGAGCACCCAGCCCCCTGAGCACTGAGCACCCAGCACCCTGAGTACTGAGCACCCAGCACCCTGAGCACTGAGCACCCAGCACCCTGAGTACTGAGCACCCAGCACCCTGAGTACTGAGCACCCAGCACCGTGAGTACTGAGCACCCAGCACCCTGAGCACTGAGCACCCAGCATCCTGAGTACTGAGCACTGAGCACCCCGAGTTCTGAGCACCGGGCACCCCGAGCACTAAGCACCCAGCACCCCGAGCACCGAGCACCCAGCACCCTGAGCACTGAGCACCCAGCACCCTGAGCACTGAGCACCAAGCACACTGAGAACTGAGCACCCAGCACCCTGAGCACTGAGCACCCAGCACCCTGAGCACTGAGCACTCAGCACCCTGAGTACTGAGCACCCAGCACCCTGAGCACTGAGCACCCAGCAAACCGAGCACTGAGCACCCAGCACCCCGAGCACTGAGCACCCAGCACCCCGAGCACTGAGCACCCAGCACCCCGAGCACTGAGCACCCAGCACCCTGAGTACTGAGCACACAGCACCCTGAGTACTGAGCACCCAGCACCCTGAGCAATGAGCACCCAGCACCCTGAGTACTGAGCACCCAGCACCCCAAGCACTGAGCACCCTGAGTACTGAGCACCCAGCACCCCAAGCACTGAGCACCGTGAGTACTGAGCACCCAGCACCCTGATTAATGAGCACCCAGCACCCCGAGCACTGAGCACCCAGCACCCTGAGTACTGAGCACTGAGCACACTGAGTATTGAGCACCCAGCACCCTGAATAATGAGCACCCAACGTACTGTGCACCGAGCACCCTGAGCACTGAGCACCCAGCACCCTGAGTACTGAGCACCCAGCACCCTGAGCAATGAGCACCCTGAGTACTGAGCACCCAGCACCTTGAGCACTGAGCACCGAGCACTGCGAGCACTGAGCACCCAGCACCCGGAGTACTGAGCACCCAGCACCCTGAGCACTGAACACACAGCACCCTGAGTACTGAGCATCAAGCACACTGAGCACTGGGCACCCAGCACCCTGAGCACTGAGCACCCAGCAACCTGAGCACTGAGCACCCAACGTACTGAGCACCGAGCACCCTGAGTACTGAGTACCCAGCACCCTGAGCACTGAGCACCCAGCACCCTGAGCACTGAGCACACAGCACCCTGAGCACTGAGCACCCAGCAACCTGAGTACTGAGCACTGAGCACCCAGCATCCCGAGCACTGAGCACCCAGCACCCTGAGCACTGAGCACCCAGCATCCGAGTACTGAGCACCCAGCACCCTGAGTACTGAGCACCCAGCACCCTGAGTACTGAGCACCCAGCACCCGGAGTACTGAGCACCCAGCATCCAGAGTACTGAGCACCCAGCACCCTGAGCACTGAGCACCCAGCACACCGAGCACTGAGCACCCAGCACCCTGAGTACTGAGCACCCAGCACCCCGAGCACTGAGCACCCAGCACCCTGAGCACTGAGCACCCAGCACCCTGAGTACTGAGCATGAAACACCCTGAGCACTGGGCACCCAGCACCCTGAGCACTGAGCACCCAGCAACCTGAGCACTGAGCACCCAACGTACTGAGCACCGAGCACCCTGAGTACTGATCACCCAGCTCCCTGAGTACTGAGCACCGAGCACCCCGAGCACTGAGCACCGGGCACCCCGAGCACTGAGCACCCAGCACCCTGAGTACTGAGCACCCAGCACCCTGAGTACTGAGCTCCGAGCACCCCGAGCACTGAGCACCCAGCGCCCCGAGCACTGAGTACCCAGCACCCTGAGTACTGAGCACCCAGCACCCTGACTACTGAGCACCCAGCACCCTGAGTACTGAACACCCAGCACCCTGAGCACTGGGCACTGAGCACCCTGAGCACTGAGTACTGAGCACTGAGCACCCTGAGCACTGAGCACCCAGCACCCCGAGTACTGAGCACCCAGCACCCCGAGCACTGAGCACCCAGCGCCCCGAGCACTGAGAACCCAGCACCCCGAGTACTGAGCACTGAGCACCCTGAGTACTGAGCACCAAGCACCCAGAGTACTGAGCACTGAGCACCCTGAGTACTGAGCACCCAGCACCCTGAGCACTGAGTACCCAGCACCCTGAGTACTGAGCACTGAGCACCCTGAGCACTGAGCACCCAGCACCCCGAGTACTGAGCACCCAGCACCCCGAGCACTGAGCACCCAGCGCCCCGAGCACTGAGAACCCAGCACCCCGAGTACTGAGCACTGAGCACCCTGAGTACTGAGCACCAAGCACCCCGAGTACTGAGCACTGAGCACCCCGAGTACTGAGCACTGAGCACCCTGAGTACTGAGCACCAAGCACCCCGAGTACTGAGCACTGAGCACCCTGAGTACTGAGCACCCAGCACCCTGAGCACTGAGTACCCAGCACCCTGAGTACTGAGCACTGAGAACCCTGAGTACTGAGCACCGAGCACCCTGAGTACTGAGCACCCAGCACCCTGATCACTGAGCACGGAGCACCCCGAGGACTGTGCACCCAGCACCCTGAGCACTGTGCACCCAGCACCCTGAGTACTGAGCACCCAGCACCCTGAGCACTGAGCACCCAGCACCCTGAGCACTGAGCACCCAGCACCCTGAGTACTGAGCAACCAGCACCCTGAGCATTGAGCACTGAGCACCCAGCACCCTGAGCACTGAGCACTGAGCATCCAGCACCCCGAGCACTGAGCACCCAGCACACTGAGCACTGAGCACCCAGAACCCTGAGCACTGATCACCCAGCACCCTGAGCACTGAGCACCCAGCACCCTGAGTACTGAGCACCCAGCACCCTGAGTACTGAGCACTCAGCACCCTGAGTACTGAGCACCGAGCACCCCGAGCACTGAGCACCCAGCACCCTGAGCACTGAGCACCCTGAGGACTGAGCACCCAGCACCCTGAGCACTGAGCACCCAGCACCCCGAGAATGAGCACCCAGCACCCCGAGTACTGAGCACCGAGCACCCCGAGAACTGAGCACCCAGCACCCTGAGCACTGAACACCCAGCACCCTGAGTACTGAGCACCCAGCACCCTGAGTACTGAACACCCAGCACCCTTAGCACTGAGCACTGAGCACCCTGAGCACTGAGTACTGAGCACCGAGCACCCCGAGCACTGAGCACACAGCACCCGGAGTACTGAGCACCCAGCACCCTGAGTACTAAGCACCGAGCACCCTGAGTACTGAGCACACAGCACCCTGAGCACTGAACACACAGCACCCTGAGTACTGAGCACCTCGAGCCCTGAGCACCCAGCACCCTGAGTACTGAGCACTGAGCAGCCCGAGCACTGAGCACCCAGCACCCCGAGCACTGAGCACCCAGCACCCCGAGCACTGAGCACCCAGCACCCTGAGTACTGAGTACCCAGCACCCTGAGTACTGAGCACCCAGCGCCCTGAGCACTGAGTACCCAGCAACCTGAGCACTGAGCACCCAGCACCCTGAGCACTGAGCACCCAGCACCCTGAGTACTGAGCACTGAGCACCCAGCACCCCGAACACTGAGCACCCAGCACCCTGAGTACTAAGCACCCAGCACCCTGAGCACTGAGCACCCAGCACCCTGAGTACTGAGCACTGAGCACCCAGCACCCCGAGCACTGAGCACCCAGCGCCCCCAGCACTGAGCACCCAGCACCCTGAGTACTGAGCACCCAGCACCCTGAGTACTGAACACCCAGCACCCTGAGCACTGAGCACTGAGCACCCTGAGCACTGAGTACTGAGCACTGAGCACCCTGAGCACTGAGCACCCAGCACCCCGAGTACTGAGCACACAGCACCCCGAGCACTGAGCACCCAGCGCCCCGAGCACTGAGAACCCAGCACCCCGAGTACTGAGCACTGAGCACCCTGAGTACTGAGCACCAAGCACCCCGAGTACTGAGCACTGAGCACCCTGAGTACTGAGCACCCAGCACCCTGAGCACTCAGTACCCAGCACCCTGAGTACTGAGCACTGAGAACCCTGAGTACTGAGCACCGAGCACCCTGAGTACTGAGCACCCAGCACCCTGATCACTGAGCACGGAGCACCCCGAGGTCTGTGCACCCAGCACCCTGAGCACTGGGCACCCAGCACCTTGAGTACTGAGCACCCAGCACCCTGAGTACTGAGCAACCAGCACCCAGAGCATTGAGCACTGAGCACCCAGCACCCTGAGCACTGAGCACTGAGCATCCAGCACACCGAGCACTGAGCACCCAGCACCCTGAGTACTGAGCACCCAGCACCCTGAGCACTGAGCACCCAGCACCCTGAGCACTGAGCACCCAGCACCCTGAGTACTGAGCAACCAGCACCCTGAGCATTGAGCACTGAGCACCCAGCACCCTGAGCACTGAGCACTGAGCATCCAGCACCCCGAGCACTGAGCACCCAGCACACTGAGCACTGAGCACCCAGCACCCTGAGCACTGATCACCCAGCACCCTGAGCACTGAGCACCCAGCACCCTGAGTACTGAGCACTCAGCACCCTGAGTACTGAGCACCGAGCACCCCGAGCACTGAGCACCCAGCACCCTGAGCACTGAGCACCCTGAGGACTGAGCACCCAGCACCCTGAGCACTGAGCACCCAGCACCCCGAGAATGAGCACCCAGCACCCCGAGTACTGAGCAGCGAGCACCCCGAGTACTGAGCACCCAGCACCCTGAGCACTGAGCACCCAGCACCCTGAGTACTGAGCACCCAGCACCCTGAGTACTGAACACCCAGCACCCTGAGCACTGAGCACTGAGCACCCTGAGCACTGAGTACTGAGCACCGAGCACCCCGAGCACTGAGCACCCAGCACCCGGAGTACTGAGCACCCAGCACCCTGAGTACTAAGCACCGAGCACCCTGAGTACTGAGCACCCAGCACCCTGAGCACTGAACACACAGCACCCTGAGAACTGAGCACCTCGAGCACTGAGCACCCAGCACCCTGAGTACTGAGCACTGAGCAGCCCGAGCACTGAGCACCCAGCACCCCGAGCACTGAGCACCCAGCACCCCGAGCACTGAGCACCCAGCACCCTGAGTACTGAGTACCCAGCACCCTGAGTACTGAGCACCCAGCGCCCTGAGCACTGAGTACCCAGCACCCTGAGCACTGAGCACCCAGCACCCTGAGCACTGAGCACCCAGCACCCTGAGTACTGAGCACTGAGCACCCAGCACCCCGAACACTGAGCAACCAGCACCCTGAGTACTACGCACCCAGCACCCTGAGCACTGAGCACCCAGCACCCAGAGTACTGAGCACTGAGCACCCAGCACCCCGAGCACTGAGCACCCAGCACCCTGAGCACTGAGCACCGAGCACCCCGAGCACTGAGCACCCAGCACCCTGAGTACTGAGCACCCAGCACCCCGAGCACTGAGCACCCAGCACCCTGAGTACTGAGCACCGAGCACCCTGAGTACTGAGCACCCAGCACCCTGAGTACTGAGCACCCAGCACCCTGAGTAGTGAGCACCCAACGTACTGAGCACCGAGCACCCCGAGCACTGAGCACCCAGCAACCTGAGTACTGAGCACCGATCACCCCGAGCACTGAGCACCCAGCACCCTGAGTACTGAACACCCAGCACCCTGAGCACTGAGCACTGAGCACCCTGAGCATTGAGTACTGAGCACTGAGCACCCTGAGCACTGAGCACCCAGCACCGCGAGTACTGAGCACCCAGCAATCCGAGCACTGAGCACCCAGCGCCCCGAGCACTGAGCACCCAGCGCCCCGAGCACTGAGCACTGAGCACCCTGAGTACTGAGCACCAAGCACCCCGAGTACTGAGCACTGAGCACCCTGAGTACTGAGCACCCAGCACCCTGACCACTGAGTACCCAGCACCCTGAGTACTGAGCACCAAGCACCCCGAGCACTGAGCACCGAGCACACTGAGTACTGAGCCCTGGGTGCTGGGTACTCAGGGTGCTGGGTGCTCAGTACTCGGGTGCTGGGTACTCAGTGCTCAGGGTGCTGGGTGCTCAGTACTCAGGGTGCTGGGTACTCAGTACTCAGGGTGCTGGGTGCTCTGGGCTCGGGGTGCTGGGTGCTCAGTTCTCGCGGTGCTGGGTGCTCAGTGCTCGGGGTGCTCGGTTCTCAGTACTCAGGGTACTGGGTGCTCAGTGCTCGAGGTGCTCAGTACTCAGGGTGCTGTGTGTTCAGTGCTCAGGGTGCTGGGTGCTCACTACTCAGGGTGCTCGGTCCATAGTACTCAGGGTGCTGGGTGCTCAGGACTCCGGGTGCTGGGTGCTCAGTGCTCGGGGTGCTCGGTGCTCAGTGCTCAAGGCGCTGGGTGCTCAGTACTCAGGGTGCTCATTGCTCAGGGTGCTGGGTGCTCAGTACACAGGGTGCTGGGTGCTCAGTGCCCCGGGTGCTCGGTGCTCAGTTCGTTGGGTGCTCAGTACTCAGGGTGCTGGGTGCTCAGTACTCGGGGTGCTGGGTGCTCATTAATCAGGGAGCTGGGTGCTCAGTACTCAGGGTGCTCAGTGCTTGGGGTGCAGGGTGCTCAGTACTCAGGGTTCTCTGTGCTTTTGGTGCTGGGTGCTCAGTACTCAGGGTGCTGGGTGCTCAGTGCTCAGGGTGTTGGGTGATCAGTACTCAGGGTGCTGGGTGCTCAGTACTCCGGGTGCTGGGTGCTCAGTGCTCGGGGTGCTGGGTGCTCAGTGCTCGGGGTGCTGGGTGCTCAGTGCTCGGGGTGCTGGGTGCTCAGTGCTCGGGGCGCTGGGTGCTCATTGCTCAGGGTGCTGGGTGCTCAGTGCTCGGGGTGCTGGGTATTCAGTGCTCGGGGTGCTTGGTGCTCAGTGCTCGGGGTGCTGGGTGCTCAGTGCTCAGGGTGCTGGGTGCTCGGTGCTCGGGGTGGTGGGTGCTTAGTGCTCGGGGTGCCCGGTGCTCAGTACTCAGGATGCTGGGTGCTCAGTGCTCAGGGTACTCGGTGCTCAGTACGTTGGGTGCTCAGTACTCAGGGTGCTGGGTGCTCAGTGCTCAGGGTGCTGGGTGCTCAGTGCTCAGGGTGCTGGGTGCTCAGTGCTCAGGGTGCTGGGTGCTCGGGGTGCTGGGTGCTTAGTGCTAGGGGTGCCCGGTGCTCAGTACTCGGGGTGCTCAGTGCTCAGTACTCAGGGTGCTGTGTGCTCAGTGCTCAGGGTGCTGGGTGCTCAGTACTCAGGGTGCTGGGTGCTCGGTGCTCAGTACGCTGGGTGCTCAGTACTGAGGGTGTTGGGTGCTCAGTACTCAGGGTGCTCGGTGCTCAGTACTCAGGGTGCTGGGTGCTCAGTGCTCGGGGTGCTGGGTGCTCAGTGCTCAGTGCTCAGGGTGCTGGGTGCTCAGTGCTCCGGGTGCTGGGTGCTCGGTGCTCGGGGTGCTGGGTGCTTAGTGCTCGGGGTGCTGGGTGCTCAGTACTCAGGGTGCTGGGTGCTCAGTACTCAGGGTGCTCAGTACTCAGGGTGCTGGGTGCTCAGTACTCAGGGTGCTCAGTACTCAGGGTGCTGGGTGCTCAGTGCTCGGGGTGCTGGGTGCTCAGTACTCAGGGTGCTCAGTACTCAGGGTGCTGGGTGCTCAGTACTCAGGGTGCTGGGTGCTCAGTCCTCAGGGTGCTCAGTGCTCAGGGTGCTGGGTGCTCAGTGCTCGGGGTGCTCGGTGCTCAATACTCAGGGTACTGGGTGCTCAATGCTCGGGGTGCTGGGTGCTCTCTGCTCAGGGTGCTCAGTGCTCTGTACTCAGGGTGCTGGGTGCTCAGTACTCAGGGTACTGGGTGCTCAATGCTCGGGGTGCTGGGTGCTCTCTGCTCAGGGTGCTCAGTGCTCTGAACTCAGGGTGCTGGGTGCTCATTACTCAGGGTGGTGGGTGCTCAGTGCTCCGGGTGCTGGGTGCTCAGTACTCAGGGTGCTGGGTGCTCATTGCTCAGGGTGCTCTGTGCTCAGTGCTCGGGGGGCTGGGTGCTCAGTGCTCAGGGTGCTGGGTGCTCAGTACTTAGGGTGCTGGGTGCTCATTGCTCAGGGTGCTCGGTGCTCAGTACTCAAGGTGCTGGGTGCTCAGTGCTCACGGTGCTGGGTGCTCAGTCCTCGGGGTGCTCCGTGCTCAGTGCTCAGGGTGCTGGGTGCTCAGTACTCAGGGTGCTCGGTGCTCAGTACTAAGGGTGCTCAGTGCTCAGTACTCAGGGTGCTCAGTGCTCAGTGCTCGGGGTGCTGGGTGCTCAGTGCTCGGGGTGCTGGGTGCTCAGTACTCAGGGTGCTGGGTGCTCACTGCTCAGTACTCAGCGTTCTGGGTGCTCAGTGCTCGGCGTGCTGGGTCTTCAGTGCTCAGGGTGCTGGGCGCTCAGTACTCAGGGTGCTGGGTACTCAGTGCTCGGGGTGCTGGGTCCTCAGTGCTCAGGGTGCTGGGTGATCAGTACTCAGGGTGCTGGGTCCTCAGTGCTCAGGGTGCTGGGTGCTCAGTACTCAGTGTGCTCAGTGCTCAGGGTGCTGGGTGCTCAGAACTCAGGGTGCTGGGTGCTCAGTACTCAGGGTGCTGGGTTCTCAGTACTCAGGGTGCTTGGTGCTCAGTACTCAGGGTGCTGGGTGCTCAGTGCTCAGGGTGCTCGGTGCTCAGTACTCATGGTGCTGGGTGCTCATTCTTGGGGTGCTGGGTGCTCAGTACTCAGGTTGCTCAGTTCTCTGGGTGCTCGGTGCTCAGTACTCATGGTGCTGGGTGCTCAGAACTCAGGGTGCTCGGTGCTCAGTTCTCAGGGTGCTCGGTGCTCAGTGTTTGGGGTGCTGGGTGCTCAGTACTCAGGGTGCTGGGTGCTCAGTGCTCAGGGTGCTGGGTGCTCAGTGGTCAGGGTGCTGGGTGCTCAGTACTCAGTGCTCAGGATGCTGGGTGCTCAGTGCTCAGGGTGCTGGGTGCTCAGTGCTCAGGGTGCTCAGTGCTCAGTGCTCGGTACTCAGGGTGCTGGGTGCTCAGTACTCAGGGTGCTGGGTGCTCAGTGATCGGGGTGCCCGGTGCTCAGTGCTCGGGGTGCTCGGTGCTCAGTACTCAGGGTGCTGAGTGCTCAGTGCTCTTGGTGCTCGGTGCTCAGTACTCAGGGTGCTGGGTGCTCAGTGCTGGGTGCTCAGTGCTCGGGGTGCTGGGTGCTCAGTGCTCAGGGTGCTGGGTGCTCAGTACTCAGGGTGCTCAGTGCTCAGTACTCAGGGTGCTGGGTGCTCAGTGCTCGGGGTGCTGGGTGCTCAGTACTCAGGGTGCTGGGTGCTCAGTCCTCGGGGTGCTCGGTGCTCAGTACGTTGGGTGCTCAGTACTCAGGGTGCTGGGTGCTCAGTGCTCAGGGTGCTTGATGCTCAGTACTCAGGGTGCTGGGTGCTCAGTGCTCAGGGTGCTGGGTGCTCAGTGCTCGGGGTGCTGGGTGCTCAGTACTCAGGGTGCTGGGTGCTCAGTACTCAGGGTGCTGGGTGCTCAGTACTCGGGGTGTTGGGTGCTCAGTGCTCAGCGTGCTGGGTGCTCAGTACTCACGGTGCTCGGTGCACAGTGCTTGGGGTGCTGGGTTCTCAGTACTCAGGGTGCTGGGTGCTCAGTGCTCAGGGTGCTGGGTGCTCAGTGCTCAGGGTGCTGGGTGCTCAGTACACAGGGTGCTGGGTGCTTAGTACTCAGGGTGCTCAGTGCTCAGTACACAGGGTGCTGGGTGCTCAGTGCTCTGGGTGTTGGGTGCTCAGTGCTCAGTACTCAGGGTGCTGGGTGCTCAGTGCTCGGGGTGCTGGGTGCTCAGTACTCAGGGTGCTGGGTGCTCAGTGCTCAGGGGGCTGGGTGCTCAGTGCTCAGGGTGCTGGGTGCTCAGTGATCGGGGTCCTGGGTGCTCAGTACTCAGGGTGCTCAGTGCTCGGGGAGCTCGGTGCTCAGTACTCAGGGTGCTAGGTGCTCAGTACTCAGTGCTCGGGGTCCTGGGTGCTCTGTGCTCGGGGTGCTGGGTGCCCAGTGCTCTGGGTGCTTAATGCTCAGTACTCAGGGTGCTGGGTGCTCAGTACTCAGGGTGCATAGTGCTCGGGGTGCTGGGTGCTCAGTACTCAGGGTGCTGGGTTCTCAGTACTCAGGGTGCTGCGTGCTCTGTGCTCGGGGTGCTGGGTGCTCAGTACTCAGGGTGCTCGGTTCTCAGTACTCAGGGTGCTGGGTGCTCATACTCGGGGTGCTGGGTGCTCAGTGCTCGGGGTGCTGGGTGCTCAGTACTCAGGGTGCTGGGGGCTCAGTTCTCAGGGTGCTGGGTGCTCAGTACCCAGGGTGATCTGTTCTCAGTACTCAGGGTGCTGGGTGCTCAGTGCTCGGGGTGCTGGGTGCTCAGTACTCGGCGTGCTCAGTGCTCAGTACTCAGGGTGCTGTGTGCTCAGTGCTCGGGGTGCTCCCTGCTCAGTACTCAGGGTGCTGGGTGCTCAGTGCTCAGGGTGCTGGGTGCTAAGTACTCAGGTTGCTGGGTGCTCAGTGCTCAGGGAGCTGGGTGCTCAGTATTCAGGTTGCTCAGTACTCAGGGTGCTGGGTGCTCAGTACTCAGGGTGCTCAGTACTCAGGGTGCTGGGTGCTCAGTGCTCGGGGTGCTGGGTGCTCAGTTCTCGAGGTGCTCAGTACTCAGGGTGTTGTGTGTTCAGTGCTCAGGGTACTGGGTGCTCAGTACTCAGGGTGCTCGGTGCTTAGTACTCAGGGTGCTGGGTGCTCAGTACTCCGGGTGCTGGGTGCTCAGTGCTTGGGGTGCTCGGTGCTCAGTGCTCAAAGTGCTGGGTGCTCAGTACTCAGGGTGTTCATTGCTCAGGGTGCTGGGTGCTCAGTACTCAGGGTGCTGGGTGCTCAGTGCTCAGGGTGCTCGGTGCTCAGTACGTTGGGTGCTCATTACTCAGGGTACTGGGTGCTCAGTGCTCAGGGTGCTGGGTGCTCAGTGCTCAGGGTGCTGGGTGCTCAGTGCTCAGGGTGCTGGGTGCTCAGTGCTCAGGGTGCTGGGTGCTCAGTGCTCAGGGTGTTGGGTGCTCAGTACTCAGGGTGCTGGGTGCTCAGTGCTCAGGGTGCTGGTTGCTCAGTACTCTGGGTGCTGGGTGCTAGGTGCTCAGTACGCTGGGTGCTCAGTACTCAGTGTGCTCAGTGCTCAGGGTGCTGGGTGCTCAGAACTCAGGGTGCTGGGTGCTCAGTACTCAGGGTGCTGGGTTCTCAGTACTCAGGGTGCTTGGTGCTCAGTACTCAGGGTGCTGGGTGCTCAGTGCTCAGGGTGCTCGGTGCTCAGTACTCATGGTGCTGGGTGCTCATTCTTGGGGTGCTGGGTGCTCAGTACTCAGGTTGCTCAGTTCTCTGGGTGCTCGGTGCTCAGTACTCATGGTGCTGGGTGCTCAGAACTCAGGGTGCTCGGTGCTCAGTTCTCAGGGTGCTCGGTGCTCAGTGTTTGGGGTGCTGGGTGCTCAGTACTCAGGGTGCTGGGTGCTCAGTGCTCAGGGTACTGGGTGCTCAGTGGTCAGGGTGCTGGGTGCTCAGTACTCAGTGCTCAGGATGCTGGGTGCTCAGTGCTCAGGGTGCTGGGTGCTCAGTGCTCAGGGTGCTCAGTGCTCAGTGCTCGGTACTCAGGGTGCTGGGTGCTCAGTACTCAGGGTGCTGGGTGCTCAGTGATCGGGGTGCCCGGTGCTCAGTGCTCGGGGTGCTCGGTGCTCAGTACTCAGGGTGCTGGGTGCTCAGTACTCAGGGTGCTGGGTTCTCAGTACTCAGGGTGCTTGGTGCTCAGTACTCAGGGTGCTGGGTGCTCAGTGCTCAGGGTGCTCGGTGCTCAGTACTCATGGTGCTGGGTGCTCATTCTTGGGGTGCTGGGTGCTCAGTACTCAGGTTGCTCAGTTCTCTGGGTGCTCGGTGCTCAGTACTCATGGTGCTGGGTGCTCAGAACTCAGGGTGCTCGGTGCTCAGTTCTCAGGGTGCTCGGTGCTCAGTGTTTGGGGTGCTGGGTGCTCAGTACTCAGGGTGCTGGGTGCTCAGTGGTCAGGGTGCTGGGTGCTCAGTACTCAGTGCTCAGGATGCTGGGTGCTCAGTGCTCAGGGTGCTGGGTGCTCAGTGCTCAGGGTGCTCAGTGCTCAGTGCTCGGTACTCAGGGTGCTGGGTGCTCAGTACTCAGGGTGCTGGGTGCTCAGTGCTCAGGGTGCTGGGTGCTCAGTGCTCAGGGTGCTGGGTGCTCAGTACACAGGGTGCTGGGTGCTTAGTACTCAGGGTGCTCAGTGCTCAGTACACAGGGTGCTGGGTGCTCAGTGCTCTGGGTGTTGGGTGCTCAGTGCTCAGTACTCAGGGTGCTGGGTGCTCAGTGCTCGGGGTGCTGGGTGCTCAGTACTCAGGGTGCTGGGTGCTCAGTGCTCAGGGGGCTGGGTGCTCAGTGCTCAGGGTGCTGGGTGCTCAGTGATCGGGGTCCTGGGTGCTCAGTACTCAGGGTGCTCAGTGCTCGGGGAGCTCGGTGCTCAGTACTCAGGGTGCTAGGTGCTCAGTACTCAGTGCTCGGGGTCCTGGGTGCTCTGTGCTCGGGGTGCTGGGTGCCCAGTGCTCTGGGTGCTTAATGCTCAGTACTCAGGGTGCTGGGTGCTCAGTACTCAGGGTGCATAGTGCTCGGGGTGCTGGGTGCTCAGTACTCAGGGTGCTGGGTTCTCAGTACTCAGGGTGCTGCGTGCTCAGTGCTCATGGTGCTGGGTGCTCAGTACTCAGGGTGCTCGGTTCTCAGTACTCAGGGTGCTGGGTGCTCATACTCGGGGTGCTGGGTGCTCAGTGCTCGGGGTGCTGGGTGCTCAGTACTCAGGGTGCTGGGGGCTCAGTTCTCAGGGTGCTGGGTGCTCGGTACCCAGGGTGATCTGTTCTCAGTACTCAGGGTGCTGGGTGCTCAGTGCTCGGGGTGCTGGGTGCTCAGTACTCGGCGTGCTCAGTGCTCAGTACTCAGGGTGCTGTGTGCTCAGTGCTCGGGGTGCTCCCTGCTCAGTACTCAGGGTGCTGGGTGCTCAGTGCTCAGGGTGCTGGGTGCTAAGTACTCAGGGTGCTGGGTGCTCAGTGCTCAGGGAGCTGGGTGCTCAGTATTCAGGTTGCTCAGTACTCAGGGTGCTGGGTGCTCAGTACTCAGGGTGCTCAGTACTCAGGGTGCTGGGTGCTCAGTGCTCGGGGTGCTGGGTGCTCAGTTCTCGAGGTGCTCAGTACTCAGGGTGTTGTGTGTTCAGTGCTCAGGGTACTGGGTGCTCAGTACTCAGGGTGCTCGGTGCTTAGTACTCAGGGTGCTGGGTGCTCAGTACTCCGGGTGCTGGGTGCTCAGTGCTCGGGGTGCTCGGTGCTCAGTGCTCAAAGTGCTGGGTGCTCAGTACTCAGGGTGTTCATTGCTCAGGGTGCTGGGTGATCAGTACTCAGGGTGCTGGGTGCTCAGTGCTCAGGGTGCTCGGTGCTCAGTACGTTGGGTGCTCATTACTCAGGGTACTGGGTGCTCAGTGCTCAGGGTGCTGGGTGCTCAGTGCTCAGGGTGCTGGGTGCTCAGTGCTCAGGGTGCTGGGTGCTCAGTGCTCAGGGTGCTGGGTGCTCAGTGCTCAGGGTGTTGGGTGCTCAGTACTCAGGGTGCTGGGTGCTCAGTGCTCAGGGTGCTGGTTGCTCAGTACTCTGGGTGCTGGGTGCTAGGTGCTCAGTACGCTGGGTGCTCAGTACTCAGTGTGCTCAGTGCTCAGGGTGCTGGGTGCTCAGAACTCAGGGTGCTGGGTGCTCAGTACTCAGGGTGCTGGGTTCTCAGTACTCAGGGTGCTTGGTGCTCAGTACTCAGGGTGCTGGGTGCTCAGTGCTCAGGGTGCTCGGTGCTCAGTACTCATGGTGCTGGGTGCTCATTCTTGGGGTGCTGGGTGCTCAGTACTCAGGTTGCTCAGTTCTCTGGGTGCTCGGTGCTCAGTACTCATGGTGCTGGGTGCTCAGAACTCAGGGTGCTCGGTGCTCAGTTCTCAGGGTGCTCGGTGCTCAGTGTTTGGGGTGCTGGGTGCTCAGTACTCAGGGTGCTGGGTGCTCAGTGCTCAGGGTGCTGGGTGCTCAGTGGTCAGGGTGCTGGGTGCTCAGTACTCAGTGCTCAGGATGCTGGGTGCTCAGTGCTCAGGGTGCTGGGTGCTCAGTGCTCAGGGTGCTCAGTGCTCAGTGCTCGGTACTCAGGGTGCTGGGTGCTCAGTACTCAGGGTGCTGGGTGCTCAGTGATCGGGGTGCCCGGTGCTCAGTGCTCGGGGTGCTCGGTGCTCAGTACTCAGGGTGCTGGGTGCTCAGTGCTCTTGGTGCTCGGTGCTCAGTACTCAGGGTGCTGGGTGCTCAGTGCTGGGTGCTCAGTGCTCGGGGTGCTGGGTGCTCAGTGCTCGGGGTGCTGGGTGCTCAGTACTCAGGGTGCTCAGTGCTCAGTACTCAGGGTGCTGGGTGCTCAGTGCTCGGGGTGCTGGGTGCTCAGTACTCAGGGTGCTGGGTGCTCAGTCCTCGGGGTGCTCGGTGCTCAGTACGTTGGGTGCTCAGTACTCAGGGTGCTGGGTGCTCAGTGCTCAGGGTGCTTGATGCTCAGTACTCAGGGTGCTGGGTGCTCAGTGCTCAGGGTGCTGGGTGCTCAGTGCTCGCGGTGCTGGGTGCTCAGTACTCAGGGTGCTGGGTGCTCAGTACTCAGGGTGCTGGGTGCTCAGTACTCGGGGTGTTGGGTGCTCAGTGCTCAGCGTGCTGGGTGCTCAGTACTCACGGTGCTCGGTGCTCAGTGCTTGGGGTGCTGGGTTCTCAGTACTCAGGGTGCTGGGTGCTCAGTGCTCAGGGTGCTGGGTGCTCAGTGCTCAGGGTGCTGGGTGCTCAGTACACAGGGTGCTGGGTGCTTAGTACTCAGGGTGCTCAGTGCTCAGTACACAGGGTGCTGGGTGCTCAGTGCTCTGGGTGCTGGGTGCTCAGTGCTCAGTACTCAGGGTGCTGGGTGCTCAGTGCTCGGGGTGCTGGGTGCTCAGTACTCAGCGTGCTGGGTGCTCAGTACTCAGGGTGCTGGGTGCTCAGTGCTCAGGGGGCTGGGTGCTCAGTGCTCAGGGTGCTGGGTGCTCAGTGATCGGGGTCCTGGGTGCTCAGTACTCAGGGTGCTCAGTGCTCGGGGAGCTCGGTGCTCAGTACTCAGGGTGCTAGGTGCTCAGTACTCAGTGCTCGGGGTCCTGGGTGCTCCGTGCTCGGGGTGCTGGGTGCCCAGTGCTCTGGGTGCTTAGTGCTCAGTACTCAGGGTGCTGGGTGCTCAGTACTCAGTGTGCTTAGTGCTCGGGGTGCTGGGTGCTCAGTACTCAGGGTGCTGGGTTCTCAGTACTCAGGGTGCTGGGTGCTCAGTGCTCGGGTTGCTGGGGCTCAGTGCTCGGCGTGCTGGGTGCTCAGTACTCAGGGTGCTGGGGCTCAGTACTCAGGGTGCTGGGTGCTCAGTACTCAGGGTGCTCGGTTCTCAGTACTCAGGGTGCTGGGTGCTCATACTCGGGGTGCTGGGTGCTCAGTGCTCGGGGTGCTGGGTGCTCAGTACTCAGGGTGCTGGGGGCTCAGTACTCAGGGTGCTGGGTGCTCAGTACTCAGGGTGATCTGTTCTCAGTACTCAGGGTGCTGGGTGCTCAGTGCTCGGGGTGCTGGGTGCTCAGTACTCGGCGTGCTCAGTGCTCAGTACTCAGGGTGCTGTGTGCTCAGTGCTCGGGGTGCTCCCTGCTCAGTACTCAGGGTGCTGGGTGCTCAGTGCTCAGGGTGCTGGGTGCTAAGTACTCAGGGTGCTGGGTGCTCAGTGCTCAGGGTGCTGGGTGCTCAGTATTCAGGTTGCTCAGTACTAAGGGTGCTGGGTGCTCAGTACTCAGGGTGCTCAGTACTCAGGGTGCTGGGTGCTCAGTGCTTGGTGCTCAGTGCTCGGGGTGCTGGGTGCTCAGTGCTCGGGGTGCTGGGTGCTCAGTACTCAGGGTGCTCAGTGCTCAGTACTCAGGGTGCTGGGTGCTCAGTGCTCGGGGTGCTGGGTGCTCAGTACTCAGGGTGCTGGGTGCTCAGACCTCGGGGTGCTCGGTGCTCAGTACGTTGGGTGCTCAGTACTCAGGGTGCTGGGTGCTCAGTGCTCAGGGTGCTTGATGCTCAGTACTCAGGGTGCTGGGTGCTCAGTGCTCAGGGTGCTGGGTGCTCAGTGCTCGGGGTGCTGGGTGCTCAGTACTCAGGGTGCTGGGTGCTCAGTACTCAGGGTGCTGGGTGCTCAGTACTCGGGGTGTTGGGTGCTCAGTGCTCAGCGTGCTGGGTGCTCAGTACTCACGGTGCTCGGTGCTCAGTGCTTGGGGTGCTGGCTTCTCAGTACTCAGGGTGCTGGGTGCTCAGTGCTCAGGGTGCTGGGTGCTCAGTGCTCAGGGTGCTGGGTGCTCAGTACACAGGGTGCTGGGTGCTTAGTACTCAGGGTGCTGGGTGCTCAGTACTCAGGGTGCTCAGTACTCAGGGTGCTGGGTGCTCAGTGCTCGGGGTGCTGGGTGCTCAGTTCTCGAGGTGCTCAGTACTCAGGGTGTTGTGTGTTCAGTGCTCAGGGTGCTGGGTGCTCAGTACTCAGGGTGCTCGGTGCTTAGTACTCAGGGTGCTGGGTGCTCAGTACTCCGGGTGCTGGGTGCTCAGTGCTCGGGGTGCTCGGTGCTCAGTGCTCAAAGTGCTGGGTGCTCAGTACTCAGGGTGTTCATTGCTCAGGGTGCTGGGTGCTCAGTACTCAGGGTGCTGGGTGCTCAGTGCTCAGGGTGCTCGGTGCTCAGTACGTTGGGTGCTCATTACTCAGGGTACTGGGTGCTCAGTGCTCAGGGTGCTGGGTGCTCAGTGCTCAGGGTGCTGGGTGCTCAGTGCTCAGGGTGCTGGGTGCTCAGTGCTCAGGGTGCTGGGTGCTCAGTGCTCAGGGTGCTGGGTGCTCAGTACTCAGGGTGCTGGGTGCTCAGTGCTCAGGGCGCTGGTTGCTCAGTACTCTGGGGCCTGGGTGCTAGGTTCTCAGTACGCTGGGTGCTCAGTACTCAGGGTGCTGGGTGCTCAGTACTCAGGGTGCTGGGTGCTCAGTACTCAGGGTGCTCGGTGCTCAGTACTCAGGGTGCTGGGTGCTCAGTGCTCGGGGTGCTGGGTGCTCAGTACTCAGGGTGCTGGGTGCTCAGTGCTCGGGGTGCTCGGTGCTCAGTACGCTGGGTGCTCAGTACTCAGGGTGCTGGGTGCTCAGTACTCAGGGTGCTGGGTGCTTAGTACTCAGGGTGCTAGGTGCTCAGTGCTCGGGGTGCTGGGTGCTCAGTGCTCAGTACTCAGGGTGCTGGGTGCTCAGTGTTCAGGGTGCTGGGTGCTCAGTGCTCAGGGTTCTGGGTGCTCAGTGCTCAGGGTGCTGGGTGCTCAGTACTCAGGGTGCTGGGTGCTCAGTACTCAGGGTGCTGGGTGCTCAGTGCTCGGGGTGCTGGGTGCTCAGTACTCGGGGTGCTGGGTGCTCAGTGCTCGGGGTGCTCGGTGCTCAGTACTCAGGGTGCTTTGTGCTCAGTGCTTGAGGTGCTCAGTACTCAGGGTGCTGTCTGTTCAGTGCTCAGGTTGTTGGGTGCTCAGTACTCAGGGTACTCAGTGCTTCGTACTCAGGGTGCTGGGTGCTCAGTGCTCGGGGTGCTGGGTGCTCAGTGCTCAGTACTCAGCGTGCTGTGTGCTCAGTGCTCGGGGTGCTGGGTGCTCAGTGCTCAGTACTCAGGGTGCTGGGTGCTCAGTGCTCAGTTTGCTGGGTGCTCAGTGCTCGGGGTGCTCTGTGCTCAGTAGTCAGGGTGCTGGGTGATCAGTACTCCGGGTGCTGGGTGCTCACTTCTCGGGGCGCTCGGTGCTCAGTACTCAGTGCTCAGGGTGCTCAGTGCTCAGGGTGCTGGGTGCTCAGTGATCAGGGTGCTGGGTGCTCAGTACTCAGGTTGCTGGGTGCTCAGTACTCAGGGTGCTCGGTGCTCAGTACTCATGGTGCTGGGTGCTCATTCTTGGGGTGCTGGGTGCTCAGTACTCAGGTTGCTCAGTTCTCTGGGTGCTCGGTGCTCAGTACTCATGGTGCTGGGTGCTCAGAACTCAGGGTGCTCGGTGCTCAGTTCTCAGGGTGCTCGGTGCTCAGTGTTTGGGGTGCTGGGTGCTCAGTACTCAGGGTGCTGGGTGCTCAGTGCTCAGTGTGCTGGGTGCTCAGTGGTCAGGGTGCTGGGTGCTCAGTACTCAGTGCTCAGGATGCTGGGTGCTCAGTGCTCAGGGTGCTGGGTGCTCAGTGCTCAGGGTGCTCAGTGCTCAGTGCTCGGTACTCAGGGTGCTGGGTGCTCAGTACTCAGGGTGCTGGGTGCTCAGTGATCGGGGTGCCCGGTGCTCAGTGCTCGGGGTGCTCGGTGCTCAGTACTCAGGGTGCTGGGTGCTCAGTGCTCTTGGTGCTCGGTGCTCAGTACTCAGGGTGCTGGGTGCTCAGTGCTGGGTGCTCAGTGCTCGGGGTGCTGGGTGCTCAGTGCTCGGGGTGCTGGGTGCTCAGTACTCAGGGTGCTCAGTGCTCAGTACTCAGGGTGCTGGGTGCTCAGTGCTCGGGGTGCTGGGTGCTCAGTACTCAGGGTGCTGGGTGCTCAGTCCTCGGGGTGCTCGGTGCTCAGTACGTTGGGTGCTCAGTACTCAGGGTGCTGGGTGCTCAGTGCTCAGGGTGCTTGATGCTCAGTACTCAGGGTGCTGGGTGCTCAGTGCTCAGGGTGCTGGGTGCTCAGTGCTCGGGGTGCTGGGTGCTCAGTACTCAGGGTGCTGGGTGCTCAGTACTCCGGGTGCTGGGTGCTCAGTGCTCAGGGTGCTGGGTGCTCAGTGCTCAGGGTGCTTGATGCTCAGTACTCAGGGTGCTGGGTGCTCAGTGCTCAGGGTGCTGGGTGCTCAGTGCTCGGGGTGCTGGGTGCTCAGTACTCAGGGTGCTGGGTGCTCAGTACTCAGGGTGCTGGGTGCTCAGTACTCGGGGTGTTGGGTGCTCAGTGCTCAGCGTGCTGGGTGCTCAGTACTCACGGTGCTCGGTGCTCAGTGCTTGGGGTGCTGGGTTCTCAGTACTCAGGGTGCTGGGTGCTCAGTGCTCAGGGTGCTGGGTGCTCAGTGCTCAGGGTGCTGGGTGCTCAGTACACAGGGTGCTGGGTGCTTAGTACTCAGGGTGCTCAGTGCTCAGTACACAGGGTGCTGGGTGCTCAGTGCTCGGGGTGCTGGGTGCTCAGTACTCAGCGTGCTGGGTGCTCAGTGCTCAGGGTGCTGGGTGCTCAGTACACAGGGTGCTGGGTGCTTAGTACTCAGGGTGCTCAGTGCTCAGTACACAGGGTGCTGGGTGCTCAGTGCTCGGGGTGCTGGGTGCTCAGTACTCAGGGTGCTGGGTGCTCAGTGCTCAGGGGGCTGGGTGCTCAGTGCTCAGGGTGCTGGGTGCTCAGTGATCGGGGTCCTGGGTGCTCAGTACTCAGGGTGCTCAGTGCTCGGGGAGCTCGGTGCTCAGTACTCAGGGTGCTAGGTGCTCAGTACTCAGTGCTCGGGGTCCTGGGTGCTCCGTGCTCGGGGTGCTGGGTGCCCAGTGCTCTGGGTGCTTAGTGCTCAGTACTCAGGGTGCTGGGTGCTCAGTACTCAGGGTGCTTAGTGCTCGGGGTGCTGGGTGCTCAGTACTCAGGGTGCTGGGTTCTCAGTACTCAGGGTGCTGGGTGCTCAGTGCTCGCGGTGCTGGGTGCTCAGTGCTCGGCGTGCTGGGTGCTCAGTACTCAGGGTGCTGGGGCTCAGTACTCAGGGTGCTGGGTGCTCAGTACTCAGGGTGCTCGGTTCTCAGTACTCAGGGTGCTGGGTGCTCATACTCGGGGTGCTGGGTGCTCAGTGCTCGGGGTGCTGGGTGCTCAGTACTCAGGGTGCTGGGGGCTCAGTACTCAGGGTGCTGGGTGCTCAGTACTCAGGGTTATCTGTTCTCAGTACTCAGGGTGCTGGGTGCTCAGTGCTCGGGGTGCTGGGTGCTCAGTACTCGGCGTGCTCAGTGCTCAGTGCTCTGGGTGCTGGGTGCTCAGTGCTCAGTACTCAGGGTGCTGGGTGCTCAGTGCTCGGGGTGCTGGGTGCTCAGTACTCAGCGTGCTGGGTGCTCAGTACTCAGGGTGCTGGGTGCTCAGTGCTCAGGGGGCTGGGTGCTCAGTGCTCAGGGTGCTGGGTGCTCAGTGATCGGGGTCCTGGGTGCTCAGTACTCAGGGTGCTGGGTGCTCAGTGCTCGGGGTGCTGGGTGCTCAGTACTCAGGGTGCTGGGTGCTCAGTGCTCAGGGTGCTGGGTGCTCAGTGCTCGGGGCGCTGGGTGCTCAGTGCTCCGGGTGCTCGGAGCTCAGTACTCAGGGTGCTGTGTGCTCAGTGCTCGTTGTGATCGGTGCTCAGTAGTCAGGGTGCTGGGTGCTCAGTGCTCGGGGTGCTCGGTGCTCAGTACGTTGGGTGCTCACTACTCAGGGTGCTGGGTGCTCAGTGCTCAGGGTGCTGGGTGCTCAGTGCTCAGTGTGCTGGGTGCTCAGTGCTCAGGGTGCTGGGTGCTCAGTGCTCAGGGTGCTGGGTGCTCAGTGCTCGGGGTGCTGGGTGCTCAGTGCTCGGGGTGCTGGGTGCTCAGTACTCGGGGTGCTGGGTGCTCAGTACTCGGGGTGCTGGGTGCTCAGTACTTAGGGTGCTGGGTGCTCAGTGCTCGGGGTGCTGGGTGCTCAGTACTCAGGGTGCTGGGTGCTCAGTACTCGTGGTGCTGGGTGCTCAGTACTCAGGGTGCTGGGTGCTCAGTACTCGGGGTGCTGGGTGCTCAGTACTCGGGTGCTGGGTGCTCAGTGCTCAGGGTGCTGGGTGCTCATTGCTCGGGGTGCTGGGTGCTCAGTGCTCAGTACTCAGGGTGCTGGGTGCTCAGTACTCAGTGTGCTGGGTGCTTAGTACTCGGTTGCTGGGTGCTCAGTGCTCAGGGTGCTGGGTGCTCAGTGCTCGGTGTGCTGGGTGCTCAGTGCTCAGTACTCAGGGTGCTGGGTGCTCAGTGCTCGGGGTCCTGGGTACTCAGTGCTCAGGGTGCTGGGTGCTCAGTACTCAGGGTGCTGGGTGCTCAGTAATCAGGGTGCTGGGTGCTCAGTGCTCAGGGTGCTGGGTGCTCAGTGCTCAGGGTCCTGGGTACTCAGTGCTCAGGGTGCTCAGTGCTCAGTACTCAGGGTGCTGGGTACTCAGTGCTCAGGGTGCTGTGTGCTCAGTGCTCAGGGTGCTGGGTGCTCAGTGCTCAGGGTCCTGGGTACTCAGTGCTCAGGGTGCTGGGTGCTCAGTACTCAGGGTGCTGGGTGCTCAGTACTCAGGGTGCTGGGTGCTCAGTGCTCGGGGTGCTGGGTGCTCAGTGCTCGCGGTGCTGGGTGCTCAGTGCTCGGGGTGCTCGGTGCTCAGTACTCAGTGTGCTGGGTGCTCAGTGCTCGAGGTGCTCAGTACTCAGGGTGCTGTGTGTTCAGTGCTCAGGGTGCTGGGTGCTCAGTACTCAGGGTGCTGGGTGCTCAGTGCTCGGGGTGCTCGGTGCTCAGTACGCTGGGTGCTCAGTACTCAGGGTGCTGGGTGCTCAGTACTCAGGGTGCTGGGTGCTTAGTACTCAGGGTGCTAGGTGCTCAGTGCTCGGGGTGCTGGGTGCACAGTGCTCAGTACTCAGGGTGCTGGGTGCTCAGTGCTCAGGGTGCTGGTTGCTCAGTGCTCAGGGTGCTGGGTGCTCAGTGCTCAGGGTGCTGGGTGCTCAGTACTCAGGGTGCTGGGTGCTCAGTACTCAGGGTGCTGGGTGCTCAGTGCTCGGGGTGCTGGGTGCTCAGTGCTCGGTGTGCTGGGTGCTCAGTACTCAGGGTGCTGGGTGCTCAGTCCTCGGGGTGCTCGGTGCTCAGTACGTTGGGTGCTCAGTACTCAGGGTGCTGGGTGCTCAGTGCTCAGGGTGCTTGATGCTCAGTACTCAGGGTGCTGGGTGCTCAGTGCTCAGGGTGCTGGGTGCTCAGTGCTCGGGGTGCTGGGTGCTCAGTACTCAGTGTGCTGGGTGCTCAGTACTCCGGGTGCTGGGTGCTCAGTGCTCAGGGTGCTGGGTGCTCAGTGCTCAGGGTGCTTGATGCTCAGTACTCAGGGTGCTGGGTGCTCAGTGCTCAGGGTGCTGGGTGCTCAGTGCTCGGGGTGCTGGGTGCTCAGTACTCAGGGTGCTGGGTGCTCAGTACTCAGGGTGCTGGGTGCTCAGTACTCGGGGTGTTGGGTGCTCAGTGCTCAGCGTGCTGGGTGCTCAGTACTCACGGTGCTCGGTGCTCAGTGCTTGGGGTGCTGGGTTCTCAGTACTCAGGGTGCTGGGTGCTCAGTGCTCAGGGTGCTGGGTGCTCAGTGCTCAGGGTGCTGGGTGCTCAGTACACAGGGTGCTGGTTGCTTAGTACTCAGGGTGCTCAGTGCTCAGTACACAGTGTGCTGGGTGCTCAGTGCTCTGGGTGCTGGGTGCTCAGTGCTCAGTACTCAGGGTGCTGGGTGCTCAGTGCTCGGGGTGCTGGGTGCTCAGTACTCAGCGTGCTGGGTGCTCAGTACTCAGGGTGCTGGGTGCTCAGTGCTCAGGGGGCTGGGTGCTCAGTGCTCAGGGTGCTGGGTGCTCAGTGATCGGGGTCCTGGGTGCTCAGTACTCAGGGTGCTCAGTGCTCGGGGAGCTCGGTGCTCAGTACTCAGGGTGCTAGGTGCTCAGTACTCAGTGCTCGGGGTCCTGGGTGCTCCGTGCTCGGGGTGCTGGGTGCCCAGTGCTCTGGGTGCTTAGTGCTCAGTACTCAGGGTGCTGGGTGCTCAGTACTCAGGGTGCTAAGTGCTCGGGGTGCTGGGTGCTCAGTACTCAGGGTGCTGGGTTCTCAGTACTCAGGGTGCTGGGTGCTCAGTGCTCGGGGTGCTGGGTGCTCAGTGCTCGGCGTGCTGGGTGCTCAGTACTCAGGGTGCTGGGGCTCAGTACTCAGGGTGCTGGGTGCTCAGTACTCAGGGTGCTCGGTTCTCAGTACTCAGGGTGCTGGGTGCTCATACTCGGGGTGCTGGGTGCTCAGTGCTCGGGGTGCTGGGTGCTCAGTACTCAGGGTGCTGGGGGCTCAGTACTCAGGGTGCTGGGTGCTCAGTACTCAGGGTGATCTGTTCTCAGTACTCAGGGTGCTGGGTGCTCAGTGCTCGGGGTGCTGGGTGCTCAGTATTCGGGGTGCTCAGTGCTCAGTACTCAGGGTGCTGTGTGCTCAGTGCTCGGGGTGCTCCCGGCTCAGTACTCAGGGTGCTGGGTGCTCAGTGCTCAGGGTGCTGGGTGCTAAGTACTCAGGGTGCTGGGTGCTCAGTGCTCAGGGTGCTGGGTGCTCAGTATTCAGGTTGCTCAGTACTCAGGGTGCTGGGTGCTCAGTACTCAGGGTGCTCAGTACTCAGGGTGCTGGGTGCTCAGTGCTCGGAGTGCTGGGTGCTCAGTTCTCGAGGTGCTCAGTACTCAGGGTGTTGTGTGTTCAGTGCTCAGGGTGCTGGGTGCTCAGTACTCAGGGTGCTCGGTGCTTAGTACTCAGGGTGCAGGGTGCTCAGTACTCCGGGTGCTGGGTGCTCAGTGCTCGGGGTGCTCGGTGCTCAGTGCTCAAAGTGCTGGGTGCTCAGTACTCAGGGTGTTCATTGCTCAGGGTGCTGGGTGCTCAGTACTCAGGGTGCTGGGTGCTCAGTGCTCAGGGTGCTCGGTGCTCAGTACGTTGGGTGCTCATTACTCAGGGTACTGGGTGCTCAGTGCTCAGGGTGCTGGGTGCTCAGTGCTCAGGGTGCTGGGTGCTCAGTGCTCAGGGTGCTGGGTGCTCAGTGCTCAGGGTGCTGGGTGCTCAGTGCTCAGGGTGCTGGGTGCTCAGTACTCAGGGTGCTGGGTGCTCAGTGCTCAGGGTGCTGGTTGCTCAGTACTCTGGGTGCTGGGTGCTAGGTGCTCAGTACGCTGGGTGCTCAGTACTCAGGGTGCTGGGTGCTCAGTACTCAGGGTGCTGGGTGCTCAGTACTCAGGGTGCTCGGTGCTCAGTACTCAGGGTGCTGGGTGCTCAGTGCTCGGGGTGCTGGGTGCTCAGTACTCAGGGTGCTGGGTGCTCAGTGCTCGGGGTGCTCGGTGCTGAGTACGCTGGGTGCTCAGTACTCAGGGTGCTGGGTGCTCAGTACTCAGGGTGCTGGGTGCTTAGTACTCAGGGTGCTAGGTGCTCAGTGCTCGGGGTGCTGGGTTCTCAGTGCTCAGTACTCAGGGTGCTGGGTGCTCAGTGCTCAGGGTGCTGGGTGCTCAGTGCTCAGGGTGCTGGGTGCTCAGTGCTCAGGGCGCTGGGTGCTCAGTACTCAGGGTGCTGGGTGCTCAGTACTCAGGGTGCTGGGTGCTCAGTGCTCGGGGTGCTGGGTGCTCAGTGCTCGGTGTGCTGGGTGCTCAGTGCTCGGGGTTCTTGGTGGTCAGTACTCAGGGTGCTTTGTGCTCAGTGCTTGAGGTGCTCAGTACTCAGGGTGCTGTCTGTTCAGTGCTCAGGTTGCTGGGTGCTCAGTACTCAGGGTGCTCGGTGCTTAGTACTCAGGGTGCTGGGTGCTCAGTGCTCGGGGTGCTGGGTGCTCAGTGCTCAGTACTCAGCGTGCTGTGTGCTCAGTGCTCGGGGTGCTGGGTGCTCAGTGCTCAGTACTCATGGTGCTGGGTGCTCAGTGCTCAGTTTGCTGGGTGCTCAGTGCTCGGGGTGCTCTGTGCTCAGTAGTCAGGGTGCTGGGTGCTCAGTACTCCGGGTGCTGGGTGCTCAGTTCTCGGGGCGCTCGGTGCTCAGTACTCAGTGCTCAGGGTGCTCAGTGCTCAGTGCTCAGGGTGCTGGGTGTTCAGTACTCAGGGTGCTGGGTGCTCAGTACTCAAGGTGCTGGGTGCTCAGTGCTCAGGGTGCTGGGTGCTCAGTGATCAGGGTGCTGGGTGCTCAGTACTCAGGTTGCTGGGTGCTCAGTACTCGGGGTGCTGGGTGCTCAGTACTCAGGGTGCTGGGTGCTCAGTACTCAGGGTGCTGGGTGCTCAGTGCTCGGGGTTCGGGTGCTCAGTGCTCAGGGTGATCGGTGCTCAGTACTCAGGGTGCTGGGTGCTCAGTGCTCAGGGTGCTGGGTGCTCAGTCCTCAGGGTGCTCAGTGCTCAGGGTGCTGGGTGCTCAGTGCTCGGGGTGCTCGGTGCTCAGTACTCAGGGTGCTGAGTGCTCAGTACTCAGGGTGCTGGGTGCTCAGTGCTCAGGGTGCTGGGTGATCAGTGCTCAGTGTGCTGGGTGCTCAGTGCTCAGGGTGCTGGGTGCTCAGTGCTCGGGGTGCTGGGTGCTCAGTACTCAGGGTGCTGGGTGCTCAGTGCTCAGGGTGCTGGGTGCTCAGTGCTCGGGGCGCTGGGTGCTCAGTGCTCCGGGTGCTCGGAGCTCAGTACTCAGGGTGCTGTGTGCTCAGTGCTCGTTGTGATCGGTGCTCAGTAGTCAGGGTGCTGGGTGCTCAGTGCTCGGGGTGCTCGGTGCTCAGTACGTTGGGTGCTCACTACTAAGGGTGCTGGGTGCTCAGTGCTCAGGGTGCTGGGTGCTCAGTGCTCAGTGTGCTGGGTGCTCAGTTCTCAGGGTGCTGGGTGCTCAGTACTCAGGGTGCTGGGTGCTCAGTGCTCGGGGTGCTGGGTGCTCAGTGCTCAGGGTGCTGGGTGCTCAGTACTCGGGGTGCTGGGTGCTCAGTACTCAGGGTGCTGGGTGCTCAGTACTTAGGGTGCTGGGTGCTCAGTGCTCGGGGTGCTGGGTGCTCAGTACTCAGGGTGCTGGGTGCTCAGTACTCGGGGTGCTGGGTGCTCAGTACTCAGGGTGCTGGGTGCTCAGTACTCGGGGTGCTGGGTGCTCAGTACTCGGGTGCTGGGTGCTCAGTGCTCAGGGTGCTGGGTGCTCATTGCTCGGGGTGCTGGGTGCTCAGTGCTCAGTACTCAGGGTGCTGGGTGCTCAGTACTCAGTGTGCTGGGTGCTTAGTACTCGGGTGCTGGGTGCTCAGTGCTCAGGGTGCTGGGTGCTCAGTGCTCGGTGTGCTGGGTGCTCAGTGCTCAGTACTCAGGGTGCTGGGTGCTCAGTGCTCGGGGTGCTGGGTGCTCAGTGCTCAGTACTCAGGGTGCTGGGTACTCAGTGCTCAGGGTGCTGTGTGCTCAGTGCTCAGGGTGCTGGGTGCTCAGTGCTCAGGGTCCTGGGTACTCAGTGCTCAGGGTGCTGGGTGCTCAGTACTCAGGGTGCTGGGTGCTCAGTACTCAGGGTGCTGGGTGCTCAGTGCTCGGGGTGCTGGGTGCTCAGTGCTCGCGGTGCTGGGTGCTCAGTGCTCGGGGTGCTCGGTGCTCAGTACTCAGTGTGCTGGGTGCTCAGTGCTCGAGGTGCTCAGTACTCAGGGTGCTGTGTGTTCAGTGCTCAGGGTGCTGGGTGCTCAGTACTCAGGGTGCTCGTTGCTTAGTACTCAGGGTGCTGGGTGCTCAGTACTCTGGGTGCTCGGTGCTCAGTGCTCAAGGTGCTGGGTGCTCAGTACTCAGGGTGCTCATTGCTCAGGGTTCTGGGTGCTCAGTACTCAGGGTGCTGGGTGCTCAGTGCTCAGGGTGCTCGGTGCTCAGTACTCAGGGTGCTCAGTACTCAGGGTGCTGGGTGCTCAGTGCTCAGGGTGCTGGGTGCTCAGTGCTCAGGGTGCTGGGTGCTCAGTGCTCATTGTGCTGGGTGCTCAGTGCTCAGGGTGCTGGGTGCTCGGTGCTCGGGGTGCTGGTTGCTTAGTGCTCGGGTGCCCGGTGCTCAGTACTCGGGGTGCTCAGTGCTCAGTACTCAGGGTGTTGGGTGCTCAGTGCTCAGGGTGCTGGGTGCTCAGTACTCAGGGTGCTGGGTGCTCGGTGCTCAGTACGCTGGGTGCTCAGTACTCAGGGAGCTGGGTCCTCAGTGCTCAGTGTGCTGGGTGCTCAGTGCTCGGGGTGCTCAGTGCTCAGTACTCAGGGTGCTGGGTGCTCAGTGCTCGAGGTGCTCAGTACTCAGGGTGCTGTGTGTTCAGTGCTCAGGGTGCTGGGTGCTCAGTACTCAGGGTGCTCGGTGCTTAGTACTCTCGGTGCTGGGTGCTCAGTGCTCGGGGTGCTGTGTGCTCAGTGCTCAGTACTCAGGGTGCTGGGTGCTCAGTGCTCAAGGTGCTGTGTGCTCAGTGCTCAGGGTGCTGGGTGCTCAGTGCTCAGGGTGCTGGGTACTCATTGCTCAGGGTGCTGGTTGCTCAGTACTCAGGGTGCTGGGTGCTCAGTGCTCAGGGTGCTGGGTGCTCAGTACTCAGGGTGCTGGGTGCTCAGTGCTCGGGGTGCTGTATGCTCAGTGCTCAGGGTGCTGGGTGCTCAGTACTCAGGGTGCTGGGTGCTCAGTACTCAGGGTGCTGGGTGCTCAGTACTCAGGGTGCTGGGTGCTCAGTGCTCAGGGTGCTGGGTGATCAGTGCTCAGTGTGCTGGGTGCTCAGTGCTCAGGGTGCTGGGTGCTCAGTACTCAGGGTGCTGGGTGCTCAGTACTCAGGGTGCTGGGTGCTCAGTACTCAGGGTGCTGGGTGCTCAGTACTCAGGGTGCTGGGTGCTCAGTACTCAGGGTGCTGGGTGCTCAGTGCTCGGGGTGCTCGGTGCTGAGTACGCTGGGTGCTCAGTACTCAGGGTGCTGGGTGCTCAGTACTCAGGGTGCTGGGTGCTTAGTACTCAGGGTGCTAGGTGCTCAGTGCTCGGGGTGCTGGGTGCTCAGTGCTCAGTACTCAGGGTGCTGGGTGCTCAGTGCTCAGGGTGCTGGGTGCTCAGTGCTCAGGGTGCTGGTTGCTCAGTGCTCAGGGCGCTGGGTGCTCAGTACTCAGGGTGCTGGGTGCTCAGTACTCAGGGTGCTGGGTGCTCAGTGCTCGGGGTGCTGGGTGCTCAGTGCTCGGTGTGCTGGGTGCTCAGTGCTCGGGGTTCTTGGTGGTCAGTACTCAGGGTGCTTTGTGCTCAGTGCTTGAGGTGCTCAGTACTCAGGGTGCTGTCTGTTCAGTGCTCAGGTTGCTGGGTGCTCAGTACTCAGGGTGCTCGGTGCTTAGTACTCAGGGTGCTGGGTGCTCAGTGCTCGGGGTGCTGGGTGCTCAGTGCTCAGTACTCAGCGTGCTGTGTGCTCAGTGCTCGGGGTGCTGGGTGCTCAGTGCTCAGTACTCAGGGTGCTGGGTGCTCAGTGCTCAGTTTGCTGGGTGCTCAGTGCTCGGGGTGCTCTGTGCTCAGTAGTCAGGGTGCTGGGTGCTCAGTACTCCGGGTGCTGGGTGCTCAGTTCTCGGGGCGCTCGGTGCTCAGTACTCAGTGCTCAGGGTGCTCAGTGCTCAGTGCTCAGGGTGCTGGGTGTTCAGTACTCAGGGTGCTGGGTGCTCAGTACTCAAGGTGCTGGGTGCTCAGTGCTCAGGGTGCTGGGTGCTCAGTGATCAGGGTGCTGGGTGCTCAGTACTCAGGTTGCTGGGTGCTCAGTACTCGGGGTGCTGGGTGCTCAGTACTCAGGGTGCTGGGTGCTCAGTACTCAGGGTGCTGGGTGCTCAGTGCTCGGGGTTCGGGTGCTCAGTGCTCAGGGTGATCGGTGCTCAGTACTCAGGGTGCTGGGTGCTCAGTGCTCAGGGTGCTGGGTGCTCAGTCCTCAGGGTGCTCAGTGCTCAGGGTGCTGGGTGCTCAGTGCTCGGGGTGCTCGGTGCTCAGTACTCAGGGTGCTGAGTGCTCAGTACTCAGGGTGCTGGGTGCTCAGTGCTCAGGGTGCTGGGTGATCAGTGCTCAGTGTGCTGGGTGCTCAGTGCTCAGGGTGCTGGGTGCTCAGTGCTCGGGGTGCTGGGTGCTCAGTACTCAGGGTGCTGGGTGCTCAGTGCTCAGGGTGCTGGGTGCTCAGTGCTCAGGGCGCTGGGTGCTCAGTGCTCCGGGTGCTCGGAGCTCAGTACTCAGGGTGCTGTGTGCTCAGTGCTCGTTGTGATCGGTGCTCAGTAGTCAGGGTGCTGGGTGCTCAGTGCTCGGGGTGCTCGTTGCTCAGTACGTTGGGTGCTCACTACTAAGGGTGCTGGGTGCTCAGTGCTCAGGGTGCTGGGTGCTCAGTGCTCAGTGTGCTGGGTGCTCAGTTCTCAGGGTGCTGGGTGCTCAGTACTCAGGGTGCTGGGTGCTCAGTGCTCGGGGTGCTGGGTGCTCAGTGCTCAGGGTGCTGGGTGCTCAGTACTCGGGGTGCTGGGTGCTCAGTACTCAGGGTGCTGGGTGCTCAGTACTTAGGGTGCTGGGTGCTCAGTGCTCGGGGTGCTGGGTGCTCAGTACTCAGGGTGCTGGGTGCTCAGTACTCGGGGTGCTGGGTGCTCAGTACTCAGGGTGCTGGGTGCTCAGTACTCGGGGTGCTGGGTGCTCAGTACTCGGGTGCTGGGTGCTCAGTGCTCAGGGTGCTGGGTGCTCATTGCTCGGGGTGCTGGGTGCTCAGTGCTCAGTACTCAGGGTGCTGGGTGCTCAGTACTCAGAGTGCTGGGTGCTTAGTACTCGGGTGCTGGGTGCTCAGTGCTCAGGGTGCTGGGTGCTCAGTGCTCGGTGTGCTGGGTGCTCAGTGCTCATTACTCAGGGTGCTGGGTGCTCAGTGCTCGGGGTGCTGGGTGCTCAGTGCTCAGTACTCAGGGTGCTGGGTGCTCAGTACTCAGGGTGCTGGGTGCTCAGTACTCAGGGTGCTGGGTGCTCAGTGCTCAGGGTGCTGGGTGCTCAGTGCTCAGGGTGCTGGGTGCTCAGTGCTCATTGTGCTGGGTGCTCAGTGCTCAGGGTGCTGGGTGCTCGGTGCTCGGGGTGCTGGTTGCTTAGTGCTCGGGGTGCCCGGTGCTCAGTACTCGGGGTGCTCAGTGCTCAGTACTCAGGGTGTTGGGTGCTCAGTGCTCAGGGTGCTGGGTGCTCAGTACTCAGGGTGCTGGGTGCTCGGTGCTCAGTACGCTGGGTGCTCAGTACTCAGGGTGCTGGGTCCTCAGTGCTCAGTGTGCTGGGTGCTCAGTGCTCAGGGTGCTCAGTGCTCAGTACTCAGGGTGCTGGGTGCTCAGTGCTCGAGGTGCTCAGTACTCAGGGTGCTGTGTGTTCAGTGCTCAGGGTGCTGGGTGCTCAGTACTCAGGGTGCTCGGTGCTTAGTACTCTCGGTGCTGGGTGCTCAGTGCTCGGGGTGCTGTGTGCTCAGTGCTCAGTACTCAGGGTGCTGGGTGCTCAGTGCTCAAGGTGCTGTGTGCTCAGTGCTCAGGGTGCTGGGTGCTCAGTGCTCAGGGTGCTGGGTACTCATTGCTCAGGGTGCTGGTTGCTCAGTACTCAGGGTGCTGGGTGCTCAGTGCTCAGGGTGCTGGGTGCTCAGTACTCAGGGTGCTGGGTGCTCAGTGCTCGGGGTGCTGTATGCTCAGTGCTCAGGGTGCTGGGTGCTCAGTACTCAGGGTGCTGGGTGCTCAGTACTCAGGGTGCTGGGTGCTCAGTACTCAGGGTGCTGGGTGCTCAGTGCTCAGGGTGCTGGGTGATCAGTGCTCAGTGTGCTGGGTGCTCAGTGCTCAGGGTGCTGGGTGCTCAGTACTCAGGGTGCTGGGTGCTCAGTACTCAGGGTGCTGGGTGCTCAGTACTCAGGGTGCTGAGTGCTCAGTACTCAGGGTGCTGGGTGCTCAGTACTCAGGGTGCTCGGTGCTCAGTGCTCGGGGTGCTGGGTGCTCAGTGCTCGGGCCGCTGGGTGCTCAGTGCTCCGGGTGCTCGGAGCTCAGTACTCAGGGTGCTGTGTGCTCAGTGCTCGTTGTGATCGGTGCTCAGTAGTCAGGGTGCTGGGTGCTCAGTGCTCGGGGTGCTCGGTGCTCAGTACGTTGGGTGCTCACTACTCAGGGTGCTGGGTGCTCAGTGCTCACGGTGCTGGGTGCTCAGTGCTCAGTGTGCTGGGTGCTCAGTGCTCAGGGTGCTGGGTGCTCAGTACTCAGGGTGCTGGGTGCTCAGTGCTCGGGGACCTGGGTGCTCAGTGCTCAGGGTGCTGGGTGCTCAGTACTCGGGGTGCTGGGTGCTCAGTACTCAGGGTGCTGGGTGCTCAGTACTTAGGGTGCTGGGTGCTCAGTGCTCGGGGTGCTGGGTGCTCAGTACTCAGGGTGCTGGGTGCTCAGTACTCGGGGTGCTGGGTGCTCAGTACTCAGGGTGCTGGGTGCTCAGTACTCGGGGTGCTGGGTGCTCAGTACTCGGGTGCTGGGTGCTCAGTGCTCAGGGTGCTGGGTGCTCATTGCTCGGTGTGCTGGGTGCTCATTGCTCAGTACTCAGGGTGCTGGGTGCTCAGTACTCAGGGTGCTGGGTGCTTAGTACTCGGGTGCTGGGTGCTCAGTGCTCAGGGTGCTGGGTGCTCAGTGCTCGGTGTGCTGGGTGCTCAGTGCTCAGTACTCAGGGTGCTGGGTGCTCAGTGCTCGGGGTGCTGGGTGCTCAGTGCTCAGTACTCAGGGTGCTGGGTACTCAGTGCTCAGGGTGCTGTGTGCTCAGTGCTCAGGGTGCTGTGTGCTCAGTGCTCAGGGTCCTGGGTACTCAGTGCTCAGGGTGCTGGGTGCTCAGTACTCAGGGTGCTGGGTGCTCAGTACTCAGGGTGCTGGGTGCTCAGTGGTCGGGGTGCTGGGTGCTCAGTGCTCGCGGTGCTGGGTGCTCAGTGCTCGGGGTGCTCGGTGCTCAGTACTCAGTGTGCTGGGTGCTCAGTGCTCGAGGTGCTCAGTACTCAGGGTGCTGTGTGTTCAGTGCTCAGGGTGCTGGGTGCTCAGTACTCAGGGTGCTCGTTGCTTAGTACTCAGGGTGCTGGGTGCTCAGTACTCCGGGTGCTCGGTGCTCAGTGCTCAAGGAGCTGGGTGCTCAGTACTCAGGGTGCTCATTGCTCAGGGTTCTGGGTGCTCAGTACTCAGGGTGCTGGGTGCTCAGTGCTCAGGGTGCTCGGTGCTCAGTACTCAGGGTGCTCAGTACTCAGGGTGCTGGGTGCTCAGTGCTCAGGGTGCTGGGTGCTCAGTGCTCAGGGTGCTGGGTGCTCAGTGCTCATTGTGCTGGGTGCTCAGTGCTCAGGGTGCTGGGTGCTCGGTGCTCGGTGTGCTGGTTGCTTAGTGCTCAGTACGCTGGGTGCTCAGTACTCAGGGTGCTGGGTCCTCAGTGCTCGGTGTGCTGGGTGCTCAGTGCTCAGTACTCAGGGTGCTGGGTGCTCAGTACTCGGGGTGCTCAGTGCTCAGTACTCAGGGTGTTGGGTGCTCAGTGCTCAGGGTGCTGGGTGCTCAGTACTCAGGGTGCTGGGTGCTCGGTGCTCAGTACGCTGGGTGCTCAGTACTCAGGGTGCTGGGTCCTCAGTGCTCGGTGTGCTGGGTGCTCAGTGCTCGGGGTGCTCAGTGCTCAGTACTCAGGGTGCTGGGTGCTCAGTGCTCGAGGTGCTCAGTACTCAGGGTGCTGTGTGTTCAGTGCTCAGGGTGCTGGGTGCTCAGTACTCAGGGTGCTCGGTGCTTAGTACTCAGGGTGCTGGGTGCTCAGTGCTCGGGGTGCTGTGTGCTCAGTGCTCAGTACTCAGGGTGCTGGGTGCTCAGTGCTCAAGGTGCTGTGTGCTCAGTGCTCAGGGTGCTGGGTGCTCAGTGCTCAGGGTGCTGGGTACTCATTGCTCAGGGTGCTGGGTGCTCAGTACTCAGGGTGCTGGGTGCTCAGTGCTCAGGGTGCTGGGTGCTCAGTACTCAGGGTGCTGGGTGCTCAGTGCTCGGGGTGCTGGGTGCTCAGTGCTCAGGGTGCTGGGTGCTCAGTACTCAGGGTGCTGGGTGCTCAGTGCTCGGGGTGCTCGGTGCTCAGTACTCAGGGTGCTGAGTGCTCAGTACTCAGGGTGCTGGGTGCTCAGTACTCAGGGTGCTGTGTGCTCAGTGCTCAGGGTGCTGGGTGATCTGTGCTCAGTGTGCTGGGTGCTCAGTGCTCAGGGTGCTGGGTGCTCAGTGCTCGGGGTGCTGGGTGCTCAGTACTCAGGGTGCTGGGTGCTCAGTGCTCAGGGTGCTGGGTGCTCAGTGCTCGGGGCGCTGGGTGCTCAGTGCTCCGGGTGCTCGGAGCTCAGTACTCAGGGTGCTGTGTGCTCAGTGCTCGTTGTGATCGGTGCTCAGTAGTCAGGGTGCTGGGTGCTCAGTGCTCGGGGTGCTCGGTGCTCAGTACGTTGGGTGCTCACTACTCAGGGTGCTGGGTGCTCAGTGCTCAGGGTGCTGGGTGCTCAGTGCTCAGTGTGCTGGGTGCACAGTGCTCAGGGTGCTGGGTGCTCAGTACTCAGGGTGCTGGGTGCTCAGTGCTCGGGGTGCTGGGTGCTCAGTGCTCGGGGTGCTGGTTGCTCAGTACTCGGGGTGCTGGGTTCTCAGTACTCAGGGTGCTGGGTGGTCAGTACTTAGGGTGCTGGGTGCTCAGTGCTCGGGGTGCTGGGTGCTCAGTACTCAGGGTGCTGGGTGCTCAGTACTCGGGGTGCTGGGTGCTCAGTACTCAGGGTGCTGGGTGCTCAGTACTCGGGGTGCTGGGTGCTCAGTACTCGGGTGCTGGGTGCTCAGTGCTCAGGGTGCTGGGTGCTCATTGCTCGGGGTGCTGGGTGCTCAGTGCTCAGTACTCAGGGTGCTGGGTGCTCAGTACTCAGTGTGCTGGGTGCTTAGTACTCGGGTGCTGGGTGCTCAGTGCTCAGGGTGCTGGGTGCTCAGTGCTCGGTGTGCTGGGTGCTCAGTGCTCAGTACTCAGGGTGCTGGGTGCTCAGTGCTCGGGGTGCTGGGTGCTCAGTGCTCAGTACTCAGTGTGCTGGGTACTCAGTGCTCAGGGTGCTGTGTGCTCAGTGCTCAGGGTGCTGGGTGCTCAGTGCTCAGGGTCCTGGGTACTCAGTGCTCAGGGTGCTGGGTGCTCAGTACTCAGGGTGCTGGGTGCTCAGTACTCAGGGTGGTGGGTGCTCAGTGCTCGGGGTGCTGGGTGCTCAGTGCTCGCAGTGCTGGGTGCTCAGTGCTCAGTACTCAGGGTGCTGGGTGCTCAGTGCTCGGGGTGCTGGGTGCTCAGTGCTCAGTACTCAGGGTGCTGGGTGCTCAGTGCTCGGGGTGCTGGGTGCTCAGTGCTCAGTACTCAGGGTGCTGGGTACTCAGTGCTCAGGGTGCTGTGTGCTCAGTGCTCAGGGTGCTGGGTGCTCAGTGCTCAGGGTCCTGGGTACTCAGTGCTCAGGGTGCTGGGTGCTCAGTACTCAGGGTGCTGGGTGCTCAGTACTCAGGGTGCTGGGTGCTCAGTGCTGGGTGCTCAGTGCTCGGGGTGCTGGGTGCTCAGTGCTCGGGGTGCTGGGTGCTCAGTACTCAGGGTGCTCAGTGCTCAGTACTCAGGGTGCTGGGTGCTCAGTGCTCGGGGTGCTGGGTGCTCAGTACTCAGGGTGCTGGGTGCTCAGTCCTCGGGGTGCTCGGTGCTCAGTACGTTGGGTGCTCAGTACTCAGGGTGCTGGGTGCTCAGTGCTCAGGGTGCTTGATGCTCAGTACTCAGGGTGCTGGGTGCTCAGTGCTCAGGGTGCTGGGTGCTCAGTGCTCGGGGTGCTGGGTGCTCAGTACTCAGGGTGCTGGGTGCTCAGTACTCCGGGTGCTGGGTGCTCAGTGCTCAGGGAGCTGGGTGCTCAGTGCTCAGGGTGCTTGATGCTCAGTACTCAGGGTGCTGGGTGCTCAGTGCTCAGGGTGCTGGGTGCTCAGTGCTCGGGGTGCTGGGTGCTCAGTACTCAGGGTGCTGGGTGCTCAGTACTCAGGGTGCTGGGTGCTCAGTACTCGGGGTGTTGGGTGCTCAGTGCTCAGCGTGCTGGGTGCTCAGTACTCACGGTGCTCGGTGCTCAGTGCTTGGGGTGCTGGGTTCTCAGTACTCAGGGTGCTGGGTGCTCAGTGCTCAGGGTGCTGGGTGCTCAGTGCTCAGGGTGCTGGGTGCTCAGTACACAGGGTGCTGGGTGCTTAGTACTCAGGGTGCTCAGTGCTCAGTACACAGGGTGCTGGGTGCTCAGTGCTCGGGGTGCTGGGTGCTCAGTACTCAGCGTGCTGGGTGCTCAGTACTCAGGGTGCTGGGTGCTCAGTGCTCAGGGGGCTGGGTGCTCAGTGCTCAGGGTGCTGGGTGCTCAGTGATCGGGGTCCTGGGTGCTCAGTACTCAGGGTGCTCAGTGCTCGGGGAGCTCGGTGCTCAGTACTCAGGGTGCTAGGTGCTCAGTACTCAGTGCTCGGGGTCCTGGGTGCTCCGTGCTCGGGGTGCTGGGTGCCCAGTGCTCTGGGTGCTTAGTGCTCAGTACTCAGGGTGCTGGGTGCTCAGTACTCAGGGTGCTTAGTGCTCGGGGTGCTGGGTGCTCAGTACTCAGGGTGCTGGGTTCTCAGTACTCAGGGTGCTGGGTGCTCAGTGCTCGCGGTGCTGGGTGCTCAGTGCTCGGCGTGCTGGGTGCTCAGTACTCAGGGTGCTGGGGCTCAGTACTCAGGGTGCTGGGTGCTCAGTACTCAGGGTGCTCGGTTCTCAGTACTCAGGGTGCTGGGTGCTCATACTCGGGGTGCTGGGTGCTCAGTGCTCGGGGTGCTGGGTGCTCAGTACTCAGGGTGCTGGGGGCTCAGTACTCAGGGTGCTGGGTGCTCAGTACTCAGGGTGATCTGTTCTCAGTACTCAGGGTGCTGGGTGCTCAGTGCTCGGGGTGCTGGGTGCTCAGTGCTCGGGGTGCTCCCTGCTCAGTACTCAGGGTGCTGGGTGCTCAGTGCTCAGGGTGCTGGGTGCTAAGTACTCAGGGTGCTGGGTGCTCAGTGCTCAGGGTGCTGGGTGCTCAGTATTCAGGTTTCTCAGTACTCAGGGTGCTGGGTGCTCAGTACTCAGGGTGCTCAGTACTCAGGGTGCTCGGTGCTCAGTGCTCGGGGTGCTGGGTGCTCAGTTCTCGAGGTGCTCAGTACTCAGGGTGTTGTGTGTTCAGTGCTCAGGGTGCTGGGTGCTCAGTACTCAGGGTGCTCGGTGCTTAGTACTCAGGGTGCTGGGTGCTCAGTACTCCGGGTGCTGGGTGCTCAGTGCTCGGGGTGCTCGGTGCTCAGTGCTCAAAGTGCTGGGTGCTCAGTACTCAGGGTGTTCATTGCTCAGGGTGCTGGGTGCTCAGTACTCAGGGTGCTGGGTGCTCAGTGCTCAGGGTGCTCGGTGCTCAGTACGTTGGGTGCTCATTACTCAGGGTACTGGGTGCTCAGTGCTCAGGGTGCTGGGTGCTCAGTGCTCAGGGTGCTGGGTGCTCAGTGCTCAGGGTGCTGGGTGCTCAGTGCTCAGGGTGCTGGGTGCTCAGTGCTCAGGGTGCTGGGTGCTCAGTACTCAGTGTGCTGGGTGCTCAGTGCTCAGGGTGCTGGTTGCTCAGTACTCTGGGTGCTGGGTGCTAGGTGCTCAGTACGCTGGGTGCTCAGTACTCAGGGTGCTGGGTGCTCAGTACTCAGGGTGCTGGGTGCTCAGTACTCAGGGTGCTCGGTGCTCAGTACTCAGGGTGCTGGGTGCTCAGTGCTCGGGGTGCTGGGTGCTCAGTACTCAGGGTGCTGGGTGCTCAGTACTCTGGGTGCTGGGTGCTTAGTACTCAGGGTGCTAGGTGCTCAGTGCTCGGGGTGCTGGGTGCTCAGTGCTCAGTACTGAGGGTGCTGGGTGCTCAGTGCTCAGGGTGCTGGGTGCTCAGTGCTCAGGGTGCTGGGTGCTCAGTGCTCAGGGTGCTGGGTGCTCAGTACTCAGGGTGCTGGGTGCTCAGTACTCAGGGTGCTGGGTGCTCAGTGCTCGGGGTGCTGGGAGCTCAGTGCTCGGTGTGCTGGGTGCTCAGTGCTCGGGGTTCTCGGTGGTCAGTACTCAGGGTGCTTTGTGCTCAGTGCTTGAGGTGCTCAGTACTCAGGGTGCTGTCTGTTCAGTGCTCAGGTTGCTGGGTGCTCAGTACTCAGGGTGCTCGGTGCTTAGTACTCAGGGTGCTGGGTGCTCAGTGCTCGGGGTGCTGGGTGCTCAGTGCTCAGTACTCAGCGTGCTGTGTGCTCAGTGCTCGGGGTGCTGGGTGCTCAGTGCTCAGTACTCAGGGTGCTGGGTGCTCAGTGCTCAGTTTGCTGGGTGCTCAGTGCTCGGGGTGCTCTGTGCTCAGTAGTCAGGGTGCTGGGTGCTCAGTACTCCGGGTGCTGGGATCTCAGTTCTCGGGGCGCTCGGTGCTCAGTACTCAGTGCTCAGGGTGCTCAGTGCTCAGTGCTCAGGGTGCTGGGTGTTCAGTACTCAGGGTGCTGGGTGCTCAGTACTCAAGTTGCTGTGTGCTCAGTGCTCAGGGTGCTGGGTGCTCAGTGATCAGGGTGCTGGGTGCTCAGTACTCAGGGTGCTGGGTGCTCAGTACTCGGGGTGCTGGGTGCTCAGTACTCAGGGTGCTGGGTGCTCAGTACTCAGGGTGCTGGGTGCTCAGTGCTCGGGGTTCTGGGTGCTAAGTGCTCAGGGTGATCGGTGCTCAGTACTCAGGGTGCTGGGTGCTCAGTGCTCAGGGTGCTGGGTGCTCAGTCCTCAGGGTGCTCAGTGCTCAGGGTGCTGGGTGCTCAGTGCTCGGGGTGCTCGGTGCTCAGTCCTCAGGGTGCTGAGTGCTCAGTACTCAGGGTGCTGGGTGCTCAGTGCTCAGGGTGCTGGGTGATCAGTGCTCAGTGTGCTGGGTGCTCAGTGCTCAGGGTGCTGGGTGCTCAGTGCTCGGGGTGCTGGGTGCTCAGTACTCAGGGTGCTGGGTGCTCAGTGCTCAGGGTGCTGGGTGCTCAGTGCTCGGGGCGCTGGGTGCTCAGTGCTCCGGGTGCTCGGAGCTCAGTACTCAGGGTGCTGTGTGCTTAGTGCTCGTTGTGATCGGTGCTCAGTAGTCAGGGTGCTGGGTGCTCAGTGCTCGGTGTGCTCGGTGCTCAGTACGTTGGGTGCTCACTACTCAGGGTGCTGGGTGCTCAGTGCTCAGGGTGCTGGGTGCTCAGTGCTCAGTGTGCTGGGTGCTCAGTGCTCAGGGTGCTGGGTGCTCAGTACTCAGGGTGCTGGGTGCTCAGTGCTCGGGGTGCTTGGTGCTCAGTGCTCAGGGTGCTGGGTGCTCAGTACTCGGGGTGCTGGGTGCTCAGTACTCAGGGTGCTGTGTGCTCAGTACTTAGGGTGCTGGGTGCTCAGTGCTCGGGGTGCTGGGTGCTCAGTACTCAGGGTGCTGGGTGCTCAGTACTCGGGGTGCTGGGTGCTCAGTACTCAGGGTGCTGGCTGCTCAGTACTCGGGGTGCTGGGTGCTCAGTACTCGGGTGCTGGGTGCTCAGTGCTCAGGGTGCTGGGTGCTCATTGCTCGGGGGTGCTGGGTGCTCAGTGCTCAGTACTCAGGGTGCTGGGTGCTCAGTACTCAGTGTGCTGGTGTGCTTAGTTACTCGGTTGCTGGGTGCTCACAGTGGCTCAGGGTGCTGGGTGCTCAGTGCTCGGTGTGCTGGGTGCTCAGTAGCTCTCAGTACTCAGGGTGCTGGGTGCTCAGGTGCTCGGGGGTGCTGGGGTGCTCAGTGCTCAGTACTCAGGGTGCTGGGTACTCAGTGCTCAGGGTGCTGTGTGCTCAGTGCTCAGGGTGCTGGGTGCTCAGTGCTCAGGGTCCTGGGTACTCAGTGCTCAGGGTGCTGGGTGCTCAGTACTCAGGGTGCTGGGTGCTCAGTACTCAGGGTGCTGGGGTGCTCAGTGCTCGGGGTGCTGGGTGCTCAGTGCTCGCGGTGCTGGGTGCTCAGTGCTCGGGGTGCTCGGTGCTCAGTACTCAGTGTGCTGGGTGCTCAGTGCTCGAGGTGCTCAGTACTCAGGGTGCTGTGTGTTCAGTGCTCACGGGTGCTGGGTGCTCAGTACTCAGGGTGCTGGGTGCTCAGTGCTCGGGGTGCTCGGTGCTCAGTACGCTGGGTGCTCAGTACTCAGGGTGCTGGGTGCTCAGTACTCAGGGTGCTGGGTGCTTAGTACTCAGGGTGCTAGGTGCTCAGTGCTCGGGGTGCTGGGTGCACAGTGCTCAGTACTCAGGGTGCTGGGTGCTCAGTGCTCAGGGTGCTGGGTGCTCAGTGCTCAGGGTGCTGGGTGCTCAGTACTCAGGGTGCTGGGTGCTCAGTACTCAGGGTGCTGGGTGCCTCAGTACTCAGGGTGCTGGGTGCTCAGTGCTCGGGGTGCTGGGTGCTCAGTGCTCGGTGTGCTGGGTGCTCAGTACTCAGGGTGCTGGTGTGCTCAGTCCTCGGGTGTGCTCGGTGCTCAGTACGTTGGGTGCTCAGTACTCAGGGTGCTGGGTGCTCAAGGTGCTCAGGGTGCTTTATGCTCAGTACTCAGGGTGCTGGGTGCTCAGTGCTCAGGGTGCTGGGTGCTCAGTGCTCGGGGTGCTGGGTGCTCAGTACTCAGCGGTGCTGGGTGCTCAGTACTCCGGGTGCTGGGGTGCTCGCAGTGCTCAGGGTGCTGGGTGCTCAGTGCTCAGGGTGCTTGATGCTCAGTACTCAGAGGTGCTGGGTGCTCAGTGCTCAGGGGTGCTGGGTGCTCAGTGCTCGGGGTGGCTGGGTGCTCAGTACTCAGGGTGCTGGGTGCTCAGTACTCAGGGTGCTGGTGCTCAGTACTCGGGGGTGTTGGGTGCTCAGTGCTCAGCGTGCTGGGTGCTCAGTACTCACGGTGCTCGGTGCTCAGTGCTTCGGGGTGCTGGGTTCTCAGTACTCAGGGTGCTGGGTGCTCAGTGCTCAGGGTGCTGGGTGCTCAGTGCTCAGGGTGCTGGGTGCTCAGTACACAGGGTGCTGGGTGCTTAGTACTCAGGGTGCTCAGTGCTCAGTACACAGGGTGCTGGGTGCTCAGTGCTCTGGGTGCTGGGTGCTCAGTGCTCAGTACTCACGGGTGCTGGGTGCTCAGTGCTCGGGGTGCTGGGTGCTCAGTACTCAGCGTGCTGGGTGCTCAGTACTCAGGGTGCTGGGTGCTCAGTGCTCAGGGGGCTGGGTGCTCAGTGCTCAGGGTGCTGGGTGCTCAGTGATCGGGGTCCTGGGTGCTCGAGTACTCAGGGTGCTCAGTGCTCGGGGAGCTCGGTGCTCAGTACTCAGGGTGCTAGGTGCTCAGTACTCAGTGCTCGGGGTCCTGGGTGCTCCGTGCTCGGGGTGCTGGGTGCCCAGTGCTCTGGGTGCTTAGTGCTCAGTACTCAGGGTGCTGTGTGCTCAGTACTCAGGGTGCTTAGTGCTCGGGGTGCTGGGTGCTCAGTACTCAGGGTGCTGGGTTCTCAGTACTCAGGGTGCTGGGTGCTCAGTGCTCGGGGTGCTGGGTGCTCAGTGCTCGGCGTGCTGGGTGCTCAGTACTCAGGGTGCTGGGGCTCAGTACTCAGGGTGCTGGGTGCTCAGTACTCAGGGTGCTCGGTTCTCAGTACTCAGGGGGCTGGGTGCTCATACTCGGGGTGCTGGGTGCTCAGTGCTCGGGGTGCTGGGTGCTCAGTACTCAGGGTGCTGGGGGCTCAGTACTCAGGGTGCTGGGTGCTCAGTACTCAGGGTGATCTGCTCTCAGTACTCAGGGTGCTGGGTGCTCAGTGCTCGGGGTGGCTGGGTGCTCAGTATTCGGGGTGCTCAGTGCTCAGTACTCAGGGTGCTGTGTGCTCAGTGCTCGGGGTGCTCCCCTGCTCAGTACTCAGGGTGCTGGGTGCTCAGTGCTCAGGGTGCTGCGTGCTAAGTACTCAGGGTGCTGGGTGCTCAGTGCTCAGGGTGCTGGGTGCTCAGTATTCAGGTTGCTCAGTACTCAGGGTGCTGGGTGCTCAGTACTCAGGGTGCTCAGTACTCAGGGTGCTGGGGTGCTCAGTGCTCGGGGTGCTGGAGTGCTCAGTTCTCGAGGTGCTCAGTACTCAGGGTGTTGTGTGTTCAGTGCTCAGGGTGCTGGGTGCCTCAGTACTCAGGCGTGCTCGGTGCTTAGTACTCAGGGTGCTGGGTGCTCAGTACTCCGGGGTGCTGGGTGCTCAGTGCTCGGGGTGCTCGGTGCTCAGTGCTCAAAGTGCTGGGTGCTCAGTACTCAGGGTGTTCATTGCTCAGGGTGCTGGGTGCTCAGTACTCAGGGTGCTGGGTGCTCAGTGCTCAGGGTGCTCGGTGCTCAGTACGTTGGGTGCTCATTACTCAGGGTACTGGGCTGCTCAGTGCTCAGGGTGCTGGGTGCTCAGTGCTCAGGGTGCTGGGTGCTCAGTGCTCAGGGTGCTGGGTGCTCAGTGCTCAGGGTGCTGGGTGCTCAGTGCTAGGGTGCTGGGTGCTCAGTACTCAGGGTGCTGGGTGCTCAGTGCTCAGGGTGCTGGTTGCTCAGTACTCTGGGTGCTGGGTGCTAGGTGCTCAGTACGCTGGGTGCTCAGTACTCAGGGTGCTGGGTGCTCAGTACTCAGGGTGCTGGGTGCTCAGTACTCAGGGTGCTCGGTGCTCAGTACTCAGGGTGCTGGGTGCTCAGTGCTCGGGGTGCTGGGTGCTCAGTACTCAGGGTGCTGGGTGCTCAGTGCTCGGGGTGCTCGGTGCTGAGTACGCTGGGTGCTCAGTACTCAGGGTGCTGGGTGCTCAGTACTCAGGGTGCTGGGTGCTTAGTACTCAGGGTGCTAGGTGCTCAGTGCTCGGGGTGCTGGGTGCTCAGTGCTCAGTACTCAGGGTGCTGGGTGCTCAGTGCTCAGGGTGCTGGGTGCTCAGTGCTCAGGGTGCTGGGTGCTCAGTGCTCAGGGCGCTGGGTGCTCAGTACTCAGGGTGCTGGGTGCTCAGTACTCAGGGTGCTGGGTGCTCAGTGCTCGGGGTGCTGGGTGCTCAGTGCTCGGTGTGCTGGGTGCTCAGTGCTCGGGGGTTCTTGGTGGTCAGTACTCAGGGCGCTTTGTGCTCAGTGCTTGAGGTGCTCAGTACTCAGGGTGCTGTCTGTTCAGTGCTCAGGTTGCTGGGTGCTCAGTACTCAGGGTGCTCGGTGCTTAGTACTCAGGGTGCTGGGTGCTCAGTGCTCGGGGGTGCTGGGTGCTCAGTGCTCAGTACTCAGCGTGCTGTGTGCTCAGTGCTCGGGGTGCTGGGTGCTCAGTGCTCAGTACTCAGGGTGCTGGGTGCCTCAGTGCTCAGTTTGCTGGGTGCTCAGTGCTCGGGGTGCTCTGTGCTCAGTAGTCAGGGTGCTGGGTGCTCAGTACTCCGGGTGCTGGGTGCTCAGTTCTCGGGGCGCTCGGTGCTCAGTACTCAGTGCTCAGGGTGCTCAGTGCTCAGTGTTCAGGGTGCTGGGTGTTCAGTACTCAGGGTGCTGGGTGCTCAGTACTCAAGGTGCTGGGTGCTCAGTGCTCAGGGTGCTGGGGTGCTCAGTGATCAGGGTGCTGGGTGCTCAGTACTCAGGTTGCTGGGTGCTCAGTACTCGGGGTGCTGGGTGCTCAGTACTCAGCGTGCTGGGTGCTCAGTACTCAGGGTGCTGGGTGCTCAGTGCTCGGGGTT